>NC_050577.1:56182594-56410094 GCF_011100635.1 Trichosurus vulpecula
AGGGTTGGAGCAAGGAGGCACCTTGGCTTCCCCTCAAGCCAGAAATGGCCTCCCTCCTTTCCTTTCACCTCCCTAGTTTCCTCTGAGGCTCAGCTCCAGTACCATCTTCTGCATGAAGCCTTTGCAGAACTCTGCAGCTGCTAAAACCTTCCCCTTCCAAATTATCTTTAATCTAGTTTGTGCACAGCATAAATGGGAGAGTGTGTGTGTGCGGGGAGTAGGGGGAGACATTTGACAGAAAGCAAGGTAGGATTCAATATATGTACATGTTGTCTCTTCCGATAGAATGACTTGTCTTGGCTCTACTGGCATATGCCCTAGTGCCCGGCATGGGGAATGTGCGGAGAAATGCTTGGCCACTCACTGCTTCAGAGATAACTGAGACAACAAGATGCAAAGCAGCTTGCCCAGAGTTAGTCCTGGCTAGTGGGCAGCAGGGCTGACCTCAGAAGCCTCCAGGTACAAAAGACAATGAAGGCTAATTCACAGGTGCTGCTGAGAGAGGCAGAAACCAAGGAGTCTGAATATGATTTTTCTTAAGGGGCAAGCAGAAGGGCTGCTGTGGAAAAAGCATCCCGACAGGCATGACAAACCTTGGAGGAAGAAACTATGCTGGCTGACATGGGCCTGTGGCCAAACCAAGCCTTGTCTCCCCTTGAGTTATAATGGAGGGGTGAGGAAATGGGAGGTGATCACTCTGGTGCCTGAGGTTATACCCCTGGTGTAATATGGTGCCTGCTGCCCATGGGGTGGGGGGGCTATAATCCTTTGGGGAGATTGATCTGTCTCTGGGATCCCCATGCCTCACTGGGCATGGCTGCCTATCAGGACCTGAGCGCCACCATCCCTAGGAAAGGGTTAACATAATTAGATCAAAGCCAGACCATTACACCGGGAGAAAAGATGACACCCATCTCATAGTGGCCTATCCACAAGTCACCATTACCTCAGCAAAGCTCATCCATCAGCTGTCTGAGGCACGTTCCCTTTTAAGTAATAACATGCAGGAAGCATTTCGCCCCCGTCAGTCAGGCTGCGATCGCCTAACTGCCTCACGCTCCAATGCTCCTAGTTAGGGGCCTCACCCCCAGCTCCTTTATTAGGAGCCAGAGCAGCATGCGCCGGTGGTGTTCTAACAAGGATCAGGCAGCAGGATTAAGCACTGTGACAAAGAGGATCTAATAAGCTAGAAAGTGGTCTGTCGGAAGAGATGCTGGCTATCTCCGAGACCCCGATTCACACTGTTCACTATTCAGTTCTGAGGCACAGGCCACAAGGGAAGCCAGCCAGCACTGTGATTAGCACTAACCCTCTGACCGATGCTGCTATGAAGATCATATATCACTCAGGGCTTTAGTCTGCAATTGCAAATTGGATTTTCCATTTTATTACCTGCAAAAGAACCACATATGTTTCTCTCCAAAGCCACCAACATGGCAAACTCTCCCATGCAGCTGCAATTCTGTAAGCACTAAATCACTATGAAACAATCTTTCTCCTTAGGAGCTACTTCAAAATATGACCAAATTCAATAGGCAAATTTGGCCCCATTACCGGACGTGTTCATGTTCACATATAGAAAACGGGCTACAGCCATAAGCCTATCAGAAAGAGTCTTCCTAAGCACTAAAATCCTGACTAAGGTTGGTCAGTAACATAATTTACAATCCATGTTAAACAGCCAGGGGAATTTGGTCAATTTTCTCACCTTTGCAAAGCATCACTCTTTCCTTAGCCTCCAAACAGAGTAGAGATTGATTAAAATTAAGTCACTTTAAGAACTAGTCTCTCCTACTCAAAACCTCCGAGTGCATTTCTTACTGACCAAACTATGACTACGTAACAGAGACAGCTGGATTTGGTGGCAGAAGCCCTGGGTTCCAATATTGGCTTCTTTTATTTATTTCCTGGGTGCCCCTGAGAAAGTCATATAAACTCTCTGGGGTCTGTTCCCTCATCTGTAATATGAGTTGGCATGGCTAAGTGATTTGCAATGTCTCTTTTAAGTCCCAGACCCTATCAGGTTGGCCAACACCAGGCTACTTAACATACTCAATATATGCTGCAGTGGGATCAATAATAAGGGATAGAGAAAGATCATAGAGACAGTTAAAAGAGCAGTTCTGAAATGCAGTGATATAATGAACAGAATCCAGCCTCACTCTGCTACAGAACCCATGCCACATCTAGGCCCAGTCTGGACACAACAAAAGCATACGAGATTTCTCTGGGGACTGATCTGTAACACTCACCACTGTAATGGCGGCATGAGAAGACTGCAATCAATAAAGGCACAAGCATTTATTTAGAGCCTCCCATGTGCCAGGCCCTGTGGTCAGCACTGGGGATGAAAATGTAAAGAACGAAACAATTCCTATGGCAAGGAGCTTATATTCTAGTAGGAGAGACAAGTACATCTGTCAGCATGACCAGCACAAATAAAAGGAGAGGAAGTACAAAATAATAAAATACAAGGTGGTCTGAAGTGGAAGCCACTAGCAGTCGGGGGAGGGATTGCAAAGTCTTACTTTAATTGTTGTGATGATACATAGACAGAGGACTAACATAAGAGATTCCCACTTTTATGACCATTTTATGTCATATTTAGACTCAGTTTTATTTCCTCTTTGCACCCACCAACACTTATTAAGGTGGCTTGGATATGGTGGGTGCTAAATTGAACTGTTATGGCTTCATTCCAAAGTATATTAAGAAAAATCACCAGTCAATAAACATTTATGTGCCAGACACTGTGCTAAAGGCTGGAAAAACAAAGAAAGGCAAAAGATAGTCCCTATTTTCAAGGAGCTACCAATCTAACGGGAGGGACAACACACAAGCAATTATGTGCAAACAAGATACACACAAGATAAAGTGGCGATCAAGGCACTAGCAATAAGGAGGGTCTAAAAAGGCTTCTTATAGAAGGTAGGATTTTAGCTGGGCCTTCAAAGAAGCCAGGAAGCAGAAATGAGAAGGGTGACAATTCCAGGCATGGGGGAGAGTCAGTGAAAAGGGCCAGAGTTGGGAGATAAGAGTCTCCAGCTGCCTATTAGATATCTCAAATTGAATGTCCCATAGACATCTTAAGCTTAGCATGTCCAAAACTGGATTTATTATCTTTCCTCCCAAACCCTCCCCTCTTCCCAACTTCCCAGCTACCATCCAGGGTACTTCCATTCATTCTTCCAGTCACCCAGGTTCACAACCTGAGCCCAAACTGGGCGCAAAGTAAAGCAAGGAGGCTGTTGTCACTGGATCAGAGAACACATGTGAAGAATAATGAGAAAGCACACTAAGTGGAGTGGGGTGAGGGGAGGGTATAAATGGCAGATTTTATATTTGATCCTGGAAGTGATATGGAGCCATTGGAGTTTAACAAGGGGAAAAGTAATGTGGTCAGACTTGCCCTAACTGAGGAAGATGAGTTCGACAGCTAAGTGGAGGGTGGACTGAAGCAAAGAGAGACCCAATAACAGGTTCCTGCTATAGTCTAGGCATGAGGTGTTGAGGGCTAGCACCAAGGTGGTGGTGGCGTCAGAGGAGAGAAGAGGGCATATATGAGAGATGTTATGAAAGTAAAGTCAACAAGCATTGGCAACATACGGGAGATGAAAGTTTTGAGAGTGAGGAGTCAGGGATAAGACTCAAGTTGTGAGCCTGGGTGACTGGGAGAATGAATGGAAGTACCCGGGACGGTAGCTGGGAAGTTGGGAAGAGGTGAGGGTTTGGAGGAAAGATAATAAATCCAGTTTTTGACATGATAAGCTTAAGATGTCTATGGGACATTCAATTTGAGATATCTAATAGGCAGCTGGAGATCTGAAACTGAAAGTGAGAAGAGACCCTAGGCTTAGACAAGTATATCTGAGAAGTATCTTCATAGAGATGATCATCACTAAAACCATGTGAGATGATGAGAACACCAAGTGAATAGTACAGAGGGAGAAAAGAAGGGCCTTGGGAGACTCTCATGGTTAGCAGACATAACATGGATGAAGATCTACAAAGGAGTTAAAGAAGAAGCTGCTGGAGGAGAACCAAGAGAGAGCAGGAAGAAGAGAGTATCTAGGAAAAGACAGCATCAAAGGCTGCAGAGAGGTCAAGGATGAGGACTGAGAAAAGGTCATTAGATTTGTCAATTAAGAGATCACTGGTAACTTTGAAGAGAATAGCTTCACTTCAATGATGATATCTCATGCCAGACTGTGGAGAGTTTAAGAAGAGAGTGAGAGGAAAGGAAAGGAAGGAAAGGCACCTATTGTAGAGGGCCTCCTCAAGGAGTTTAGATACAAAATGAATGGGAATTTTAGGAAATAAGCTAGTAGGGATGGACCGATCAAGGGATGGCTTTTTTTTTTTTAAGCTGGGGGTGACATGGGAATGTTTGTAGGCCACGAGGAAGGAACCAATAGATAATAAAGAGTGACTAGAAGGGTATTAAGAGTTGAGATCACAGAGCAGGCAATCTGCTGGGGAAGCCAAGATGGGATGTAATCACTTGTGCATGTAGAGGGGCTTGCCTTGGGAAGGAGGAGGGACAGCTTCATGTGATACAGGGGTAAAGGAAGAGACAGTGACAGAAGGGATCTGAGCGGGGTAAGAGGAGGAACAGGTCAGGGCAAATGGCTGCAACTATTACAGTGAAATATGAGACAAGGTTCTTAGTCATAAGAAATAACAGTTGCATAGTGCCATACATACACAAACACACACATCCACACAAACACACACACATGTGCACATGTAAGTGTGTGTATGTGTATACATACGCACACATATATGTAATATATAAAACTTATTAAAGCCTTAACACAATCCTGTGAAGTGTCATTATGCCCATTTTACAGATGGGGAAACTGAGGCTCAAAGCCATTAACTGACTCATCAAGGATAGGAGGTGAAATTCAAACTCCACTCTCCTTTCTCCAGCACACTATTCTCTCTGCCACACTGCCTCTCTAGTAGAAAGTAGAAACATGGTGCCATACAATTGTACTGAGGATCACAAGTCTTCTCTTATAAAAATGGAAGCATGATACTAGAGTTCATACTACCCCAATGATCTATATGTCTCTGGCCTGCTGCACAAAGATCTATGGAAAACTAAATGATCTGAGCGGTGATTTCTCATCATCGGCAATTCAAATCAGCTTAAAGCCCATACTCGTCCCCCAATTCCACACAGGGACCTGAAGGCAGGGGTTCTTCTAGAGAGGGCTTGTGGTGGTGGAGTGCCCACACTGCCCCACTGAGACCAGCACCAACTCTTACAAGGTTTTAAAACAGATATTTTCTTGACTTTAATATACAGCAATTGCTGCTTCTGTTACAAATTTTAATTAATCATTTCCCTTTAGTATTTGTGCCGTTTTATCACAGAAGGTGCAAATTTAAATAGAAACCTAATAAATATACCTTGAGAGGATACTCATCAGAAGCAGTCCTGATTTCATGCAAATCAGCCCAGGGATGTCTTTCCAAATGCTGGCAGAAGTGTTAGCTGTTGTTCTGCTGTGAAGCTTTTCATGGTCATTACGAGGGTTAGGAAGTACAAGCAGTAAGAGAGGGGCCTCTCTGTCACTTACAAACAGGATCAGGCAACTGAGTAATGGGTACATTCTCCAGACATCCCCAGTGACTGCTATATCCTGTGAGTCCTTTTCTATGGATCACTTCCCAAATTATTTTTTAAACTAGTCTCCTTGCCAAATATGGGTCTTACATGTACTTCTACTTGCTGAATATGTGTGTGCATTTTTTGTAATGTTTACGTTATACACTAAAACTTCTTAGGAGACCAAGTTCATCTGACGGCCATCTATCTAAAAGGTCACATTTATGAGCACTGACTTAATTTTCTTCAGAAATAAAGCACTGGGAAACTGCGTGCAACAGCAACCTGCTTCACCAGCTCCAGACGTGCAATGCACCTCCGAGCCGAAAGGGCCCTCACAGGCATTCTGGTCCAATCTGCAGCTGAATGAGCATTCCTCCTACAGCACATCTAGCATACCTAACAAGGGATCATCCAATCTTTGCCTGATGTAAAACAGAGTCTGTTACCTCTCAAAGCAGCCCATAATACTTCTGGTTAGCTTCAACCATAGAGAAAACTGCCCTTATCTCACACCTCAATCTGCCTCTTTGCAATGTCTAACTCTGTCTTTTGGGTGGGCCCAAGGAGAACAATTATAATAGATCTTCTACAGGACAACTCTTGAGAAACTTGAAGAAGGCCTTTGTGCTCTAGCCCTGCCCCAACTTCCAAGTTTTGCTTTCTCCAGGCTAAATATCCCTAGTTCCTTCAACCAATCCTATTACAGCATGGGCTCCAGGTCCTTCACCATGCCAGCTCCCTTGCTCTGGATGCCCTTCAGCTCATGAATGTCCTTCTTAAAACATGTCACCTAAGGTATATGTAGAATCTTTATCAGATTGCATGCCATCTTGGGTGGGGAGGGGGGAGGAGAGTGCGAGGAACTGAATGTTGTAAACTAAAAATAAATAAATAAATTTAAAATGGAGTAGGGGAAGGGGAAACCAAACATGTCATCTAGAACCAAACTCCGAATACGAAATAGTTACCAAAGCCCAGATCTGATTTGGCCAAGGCTGACTCCACTCTGCATTAAGCTGTAAACACCCCTATACAGAGGCAAGTAAAACATTCATCTTCACTGGGCTTGGACCCACCTTCTTGGTCTTATTTTCGTCAAGTGCCTCAGCAGAAATAAGAGCGAAATTAAGCTTGGGGTCTGGTGTGCCTCTGAACGAGCTAAGAAAAGTAAGTGTAAGAGATGTCAGCCTGAGGGCCTCTCAATGGACTCTCATGGGTGTTTGGAAAATTCAAAGTTACACAGCCTTTAGGGCTCACAGGATTTGGAGATGGAAGGGCCCTATGTGATCATCTAATCCTACCCTCCTCCATCTATCTATCTTCAATGAAAAAATTAAGATTCAGAGGCAGCCAGTGACAAGGGAATAGTGGCTGGGACTGGAAACAAGGGCCTCTTTTTCAAGTCTGGCAATATTTCCCGGGCACCAAGATGTCATTACTCTCTACCATGATGCTAAATCGAGCATAAACTAGAATGAGTCTGTCTTCAAAGACTACGTAGCAAAACCTTTTTGTGGAATCAACTGTGGGATCTATAAGCAGGTTTCATTCTAGTTGCTTAATTAGAACATACTATGAATAACATTTACAGCTATCAAACTTTCCAGTTATATTTCAGCATTCCATCAACAATTCGGCTCAGCCTCTACTAACATCATCCCTTAAGTAACTCACAAGTATGATTTATTATTAATTGCAGTGTGAGCCTAAATGACTTGTGATTCCAAAAGCAGAAACAATATGCAGTCTGCCACCCTGATATAAATTGATTTTTTCCCCTCATTTAAGCAATTGTAGCAATTTATTTGTTACCATTCACATTCTTTAAGACTAACAGCATCCAGAAACACCCCAGTAGATTCTATTTTCCTTTGGAACACGGCTAATGGCTTCCCAGGGCGCCCTCTATTCCTCACTTTGTTGACTGCCTGAAACAGGACTGCATTAGCATTTGTATCCCACATGACAGGAGGGGGAGACCAAGGCACTAGAAACCCAAGGCGCCATCTTTGTAATGACAGTGGGGATTTTCAGCCCCTTTTTTTCAACTGTACACTCATAAATTTCTGATTTACGCATGGGGCAACTGGTAGGGTTGCCACAACATGGATGAAAGCTGATGGAAGTGTCTGGTTGTTGGGGAGCTGGCGGAAGGAAAGTGTTTGATGACAACAACAAAGAGAGAGAAAAAGGCCAGAAGAGCAGAGAGAGATACCGTGGCTGGTTCAATTAATGTCAAAAGTCCTGGTACAATTCCTATTTAGAATATTGGAAGGAAGGTCATGCAACAATTAGGAAGATGGAAGCCAAGGTAGGACCAAGGTCCTCAAAGGGGGAAGAACTACACGAAGACAGCAGTTTTCTTCTTCCTCTTTGCAATGCAGTTCTGACGTATCCCACTATTGCGATTTGGGGCAAGCAGAGGAGGAGACAACTAATCTTGAGCACTAAAGAAGCTTATCATGACATTTAGAGATCTTCTCAGTGGATAAAATGCTAGCCCTGGAGTGAGGAACACCTCAGTTCCAATCTGACCTCTGACATTTACTAGCTACGTGACTCTGGGAAAATCACTTAAACACTCCTAGTCTCAGTTTCCACAACTGTAAAATGGGGATACTAAGGGCACCTACTTCACAGGATTATTGTGGAGACCTAATGAGGAATATCTGTAAAGCACTTAGCACATAGTAGATGTTTAGCAAACATCTGTTTCCTTCCTTTTTTATCAAAGGCTGCATCAAGAATAATGCCTTTTCCTGTCTACTAAAAACCAAAATACTCAGTATTCCGAACAGCTCAGAATGCTAGCCTATGCAGTGACTGCATAGACAATTGGGCTACTGTTAAATATAACTTAATTAAGTAGAGTATCTATGTAGGAGATTGAACCCTGGCCTAACCTTTTACAAAAGTTAGATACAAAGATATTTACATATTGAATAATAAAAAAATTCATTTCCTTTCCTGATTATAGGAAACAGGGTGCTTTTGGCAAGCACAAAGAATGATGGATTGTGCAACCTGGGCAGCTATTTCCATCACTGATGTTGTAAGGCCACCCCTAAGGCCATGCCCACTCCATAAAATAATATTATTGGTTGGAAAGACCAAAGAGGTCTGACCATGTGAAAACAGCATTTTAAGGGAACAGAGGTAGGTTTCTTTGCAACTGGTTACCTTTCCTGTGACATCTGGCTTCTTGACTTTCTGGTCTTTGTTTCCTGAGAGAGCAACAAAGCTTTAGGCTGCCTGAGGCACTGTCTGTATATGGTTATTCCCTTGCCTAAATGTCTGGCTTCTCATGGTGATTTGGTACAAGACTCTGCCTGACCCTTCTGGGGTTTTTTGGGTCCTTGTGGGAGGCTGGTAACATCATCTATCTGAGGCCAGGCTGCCTTACCACTCTCCTTGGGAAAATGGGTCCTGTGATGGAGTCCTATTCCTTGTAGTGAAGGTTAAGAAAGTCTGCCACTAAACCCCAGAATCTTATGAAATTTGACTGTACCAGTCGTCGATGGCTAACCCATCCTATAGGCTGGTACCTGAGACATCAGTAGTTGAAGTATTCCATCTGACCCAAACAGCCTGAAGAAATGTATGTTGGTTCATCTTCTCTAACAAATGGGAAGGGAACCTTGCTTACTTCCCTATCAGCCATAGTTCCTGAAATTGTAAAATTTAAGATTCATTCTTTTGGCTTTGCTATGTCTTTTCTAAGTAATAGCTGTTTAAACTGCTATCTCTCATCAACATCTTAATAAGAATTGGTTTATATTGTCTTACTTATTTGTGTATGCATGCTCCAGGAGGAACTGACTGGGCCTTATTTAATATTTTCTCCAGAACCAAGAACGGTACCACTCTTCACACAGCATATACTTACAAAGCGCAGCTGAAGTTGAACTTGTTAAGATTTTCTGACAGCTATCTTATAACAAAGCATTAAGACTGGTTGAACAGACTGAATTATTAGAGGGGGCCAAGAGGAGGAATACAGAAGGAGACAATAAAAAGAAGCACCGATTTCCATGGGGAACCACTGGGGGTCTCTAGACAGCCCTGGAGCGGTTTGTTCCAAGATGAGGGGAGGCCAAAAGCAAAGTGGGTAAGCACAGCTGCAATTCTGTCTAGGGCCAATGGTGCCTAGCGCAACATTTAGAGAGTATATTATAACCACAATTATAATGATGCTGATAAGATCACTTCAGAGTGGCTCACGATAGTGACTTCTTTTTCATCAAATACTTATAATATTGCTTTGAGATCCCAAGATGAAATTCTATACTAATTAATATTTATGAAAGGCAAGTGGTAGGCCTAGAATACACATTCCGAGTGCCCCATGAACTAAATAAACTCGTTATGTTCCTCTCCTTCCCCTCTAAACCTGTCTCTATTCCTAATTTCCCTATTATTGCTCTTCCAAGTAACCCAAGTTCTCCACTTAGGGTCATCCCTGATGCCACACACTCTCACTCCTCAATCTGGCACCAAATCCTGTTAATTCTACCTTCACAACATCTCTCATACCTGGCACACAGTAAGTGCTATATAAATGTTAGTTGTTAGGGTTAGGATTATTAATGCTCCCATCTCTCCTCTGACCCTGCCACCTGCCTGGTACAGAGCCTCACACCTCATGCCTGGACTACTACAAAAGCCTGCTAGTGGGTCACTCTGCCTCAAACCTCTACCCATTCCAGTCCATCTTTCACTCAGCTGCCCAAGTGGTCTTCTCAAAGAGCGAATGTGATCATGTCACCCCCCAATCAATAAATACCAAGTGGCTCCCTCGGGCTTCCAGGATCGAAGAAAAAATCCTCTGCTTGGCTTTCAGAACCATTCGTGACCTGGCCCTTTCCTACCTTCCAGTCTTTTTATACCTTTCTCCCCTTCACGTACTCTGTGATCCAGAGACACTGGCATTCTTGCATTCCTCAGGACATTCTCCTTTTTACTGGCTGTTTCCCATGCCTGGAGTTCTCCCTCTCTTCACCTCTACCTCCTGGCTCCTCTGTCTTTTCACTTCTGTCTCAACTAAAATCCCCCTTTTATGAGAAGTCTTTCTAAACCTCCCTTAATGATAGTGACTTCCCTCAGAGATTACCTCCATTTTATCCTGTATATAGCTTACTTGTATGTAGTTTCTCCTATTAGACAATGAACTCCTTGAGGGCAGGGAGACTATCTTCTGCCTTTCTTTGTATCCCCAGCTCTTAGCCCTGACATATAATAGTGGTGACACGATAAGGAGATTTTGCTACACTTCTCCCACCCACAAGCGACAGGTATTATGCTAGGTGTTAGATTATAAAATTAATCATTCAGTCTATCCAATTGTTGGTGAAATGCTTTTGCAATGGAAATATTGCATAAAATAGTCCAGAACCCACAAAAAAAAGAAGGCAGCCCCATACAGTGGAAAGCCACTAATTCTCAGTTGGAGGATGCTGGGCTTAAATCCCACCTAGGATACTTACTACCTCTATGTGACCTCAGGGAAAGGTCACATACTGTGTAGTGAGAATAAATGATAATTAGTGAACAGCTTGGGATTCTGGTTAATACACCAAGAGATTCCAAAGAAGGCCCTAACATGCTGGGTGGATTTCTTATAGAGGATCTACAAGAGAACACGGATAAGATAAGATGCACGATGGGCTGGAATCCCTCATATTGGAGTGATCTACAAGAGGAAATCACAAATCCCCTGAAGTATTGAACAGAAAAGACAAAGGTCAGGACAAATATTATCCTATAATCTTAATAACGTCACCATATGGCAATACCTTACTTGTAATTCACAACCTCAAAACCTGCCACTAAGAAGTACTGTTCTTAAAAAAAAAAAAAGAAGAGGAGAGAAAGAAACCCAGATAGCACTAATACAGAAGTTTAAATATTCACTGTAATACATTACTAAGGACGTGCTTATATGGAAGTGGGAAAGGAAATGAATTTTATTTTTTATTTATATATAAATACCCTTGAATCCAGTTTTATTAAAGGTTAAGCAAGGGATCAACCTACTACAGAGAACCTAAACTTAAGTTCTATGTAAAAATGGCTTGTTTTAGCTTTGGCTTTTCACTCTGGAGCTTACATTTTTATTACTTTGGTGCCATGTGTTATGCTCTCTGTAGAGAAGGAAGGATGGTAGGGGTGCGAATATTATGTCATATAAAATATGTACTAAGATAATTAAGAATTGTGAGTGACATGAATACTAAGTCTACATAATGTGAAAAACTGTCTCAACTGTAATTAAACTTTGGGCATAGCTAAAAGTTATTCCCACTCACCCAAAAAAATCTGAAATATTTTAAGGTCTATATCAATGATGCATCCTGAGAAACAAAATCATAGCTGATTTCCATTTATTTTTTGTTTTTTCCCAGCTTTACAATGACAGCTCTGGGATGGGGGAAGGAGGGAGGAAGGAAGATTACCATAACTGACAGCAAGATCTCCTGGTAGAAGGCTGGCCTTTGATGGTGGTACTCTGAAAATCCATTATCGAACACCAAGAATCATGGATTCTAATGACAAAAACAGCAAAAGCAAAGCAAATCTGCCATTCTATGATTAAAAAAACAAAAACAAAAGCCCACAAGTCCTAAAAATCTAAACAGAAACTTCAGTTATATATGATGAGATGAGATCAAGGCTCTACCAGTTTGGAATGTGGGTGAGAGTGATGACATCATGAATTTCTTTCTATTATTTTTGGCAAGCCAACTGTCTTGGGTTAAAAATATGAAAAACTGTTACAGTAGCATGAGACAGAAAAGGAAAAGTACTATGATACACACAGACCCAAGGGGGAGGGAGGACAACAACACGCAATGCAAAGTCAGCCTCGATGGAGCAATAAGAGAAGACGCTGGAGACTCACCTCACTTGCAGTAAGAGATGAAGAGCTAGTCAAACTCTGCTAACAACTACACAGAGGAGGACAACAGCTAGACCTTTAGGTCCTACTATTCCTACTAGTGGGACAGGAGAAATATCAACCCTACTCCTCCCTGCTACAACCAGTGAATGTGCTTATTCTGAATACAACCACCTAGCCAGGGATTTTCTCTCAGTTACTATAAACGAAACTTGGATCCAAACTAGAAAAGGATGGAATTTAGAAGAAAGGAGGCCAGACCCATTTCACAAGTCAAAGGAGTAAAAAAGCAGACAAGGACAATGAGAAGAATCTTACAGCAGTATACAAAGTACTTTTGTTTCATGTGGTGTTTCATTTGATTCTTTTTTGACAACCCTGTGAGGAAGACATGGCATTTCAAAAGGGAAAAACCTTATGTAATTATTCATTTGGCTAAGATTCATATAAATAAAATCTAAACCATTGGTACTCCATAATTTACCTTCCATCAAGGGCCAGGCCCCTCATGTTACTAAAATAAAAGTTATGTGATACCAACTAAATTAAAAATAATAAAATTAAAAGTTAATCTTAGGGCAGAATACCCCCACCTCCTAAGAATTAAATTTGCTGGTGACTCAAAAGGCATCGGAGAAGTACACAGCAGGTGTGAGTTGACTACACTATGCTATTCGAAGAACGACACAGAAATATCATTACAAAGATACATGACTGTAAACAACATGGGCCCATCAGGTAATGAGAGCACACCTTGTGTACTTCACTGGGATGTATGAGATTAGAGGAAGGCTTCCAGCACACTGGGTGGACTCTAATGGAAGATTTCCGAGAGGACCTACTGAAGTCTTGAGATATTGAGGACAGATGAATTTGGAAATACAGGGCAATGGTCAGGGATTCCTAACTGAATCATAGGGTTTCCACAACAATTACCCTGAATGAAAGCCAAACCCCAGCAGGATTTCTCACATTCAACTTGTATACTATTATTGTTAACACATAACATACATACTTAAAACTTCCTAAGAACATGAAAAGAAAGCCATGAATATTAGTTTAGTTATGTGCCTGGCTACCCAAAGAATGTCATCCCCTTCTCGTCTGAAGAGGGGTCCTTTTCTTGTGAAGGACTATGACTCCCTTCCTATGCTTTCAGACAAAAACTGGGGTATATGTACAGTATAATATGCTTAGAGGAGCAGTAACAACATGTGAGGAGACTAGCCAGAACATAGCTGAAGTCAGCAAAACTAGGTATACCCAGTCCATTCCTTCCAAAAGTTGCAATAAAACATCATCACAAATTAGAAATACACACACTGAACAGTACAGATGTAAACATAACTACAAGGTGTTGCCTTCTGAACAACAAGGCATCAAGATATACTTTTATCTATTTAAAGGAAGAATGATAAAGCTAATCTTCTGAAACTGCACAGGGCCACAATTCACAGAAAATTACCTAGAAGAGTCAATTAACCAGGATTCAGAAAATGGGGTGTTCTGATTTAATTAATTTTCTGGTTAAACTAAGACTCTCCAGAAACTCTCCTTGTTCCTGTTCTTCCTGAAATTCTAAAATGTTTTAGTATTTTCTTGCCATACTAATTCCATACTTAGACTGTAATTTAATCTTTGATTATTCAGACTACTAAAATATTTCAAGGTCATCATTATGAATTATGACCATATGTATTATAGATCTTGAAGATATATGAAATTGGGGAAACTCATACTAGATCTTTGGAATCCGGGACATAATCTTGGAGATGATTTCATCAACAAATTCCCTGATTTTGTGTGTGTGTGTGTGTGTGTTTTAGGGGTAAGGGGTTGTTGGCTATATTATTTTTAAAATATTTTAATCTTTTTTTCTTTTCCCAAAGAGAAATGCTACAAAATGGGTTGGGGGGGGGCTATATAAATAAGTCACTGGCTAGTAGGATTCTGGTTAATTGGTATTTTCTACAGTAGTGAAAGGTTTAAACTTTTACCTCACCACCTTCTGATTTACAAAATTTTAATAATGGAATGTGCGACATGTCGTTGGAAATAGTAACCATTTGTTTTCAGGCTTTGTCTACCCAACAGTTTGATATTTATACATTCAATTGTTCAACAAATATGTATTGACTATTTGCTATGTTAGGGTATTATCTAAGTGCTGGTGGGAGGAGGCGGGAAACATCTGTAGGTGAACCAGAAGCTTTAGTTCTATACAGATACAGCTCAAGAATGCCAGAGGAAGCATTTGGTTAGGCACAGGGCTGCCCCCTCTCTATGCTTATCAATGGGCTAAATGGATAACAATTAGTATTTATGTCCCCCTCTCACTGACCCAAATCAATAAGGGGCAAGGAGGGAGAGGGGAGACAGAGACAGCAACAGAGCAAGCAAATGAACAAGTGAGAGAGACAAAGGGAGACAGAGGCAGAGAGGTGTGTGTGTGTGTGCTGGGGCGGGGGTGGGGGTCAGGGAAACAGGCTATATAAAGGCCTACCACCAGCATGAAAAAATAATTTGATTCAGTTAACTGGCATGATTTTTGATCCAACTGGTTTGCTTGTTAGGACATTCCTGTGGCAGACTGATTTGATCACTGCTTTTCTTGCCCCACCAGCCACTTGCAATGCAGTCATATAAAGACATTACAATATCCTATGATCCTCTAGCTTTACTACAATGGAGGAAACAGAGGGAAGTGAGGAGGGGGAGGGGAGAAAGATAAGATAAAATCATTTATTAAAATCAAATTCCTCCTTAATTTTATAATACAATGTTCCAGTGATTGATCATATCTCAAATAGAAATTTTGTTCTCAAAAATCATGATGGTGTTTTAGAATTCTTCAGACTGAACATGTGTGGTAATATATGCATACATATATATATACACAATAAACTCATCCATAGCGAGTGTTTTAAGGATTACAAAGTGCTTTCTTCATAACACTACTGTTAGGTAATTTTAGCATATACTATACACGCATATAATATACATACATGTATCATACACATATCTGCTTATTATTTCGTTGGTTGACTGCTATTCTATTTCTGTTTCTCTACAAAGGACACCACTGGAAATATCAGAACAAAAATGATTAGCAGGAACTGATGTGAAAGATTAGGAAATAATAAAAGAACACCTTGCCACCCTGGATGAATTTCATTCCATGTAGATCCAGATGAGCTACATCCCCAAGTCCTGGAGGGGAAAAAAGCCACAAAAACACTTGGCAAATGCACACACACAATAGTGAAGGTCCTATCTTGGAAGGCTGCCATATTGGCACCAAGTTTCACAACCTAGGACAAAAGAAAACTTACTGTAGTTCAATGAAGGAAACGATTGGGCATCCTGGAGGCAATTCTAAGATATATTTTTATGGTAAATGATAATATTTAGCTCACAATCCTGGGCAGTATATAATCATTCTCCATTCACTGATACGAAAGTCCCATAAAAGAACATAAACCTATCCTCACACTGTAGTTCGCCTTCCCACCAGCCCCCAGGTATAATACTATTCTGATTTAAACTGTTATTTAATGTTCAACAGGGACTGCCTTTGATGCTTAAGAACTAGAACCAAAAGTTAGATCCCAAATGGTCTGATGCCAAAGCTCAAATTTTGTTTTAATTGGTTCCATTTCCCTAAGCAACATTCGATCTTCTCTGCTGGCCCTCAAACTGCTTGATAACTCCTATGACTCCTCAGCTTTTCTGTGCACTGGAATATATGCTAAAGGTGCCTTGTTACCAGATTTAGAAGAGGAAAACTTGTAGAAGAACATGGAGGGAGGTTAAAGGGAAGCTTAGGGTAGGTTTCACAGATTGAAGCAAGACAAAGGCCAATGAGAGCAGAGGGCCACGGGTAGCAGAGGAGAGAGGAAGGAGGAGGTGAAATGGTGGTACCAAGAAGGGAAGAGAAAACTAAGTGGATTTTTGGTTCTTGCTAATATTTGCACTTAGATTTAAAATGGGACTTACTGAACTGATTTGTTGGAACAAAATCCTTGGTAAGAATTCCTCCCCAATTCTCCCAAAATTGTTGAAATATACCTGAAAGAAGTCCTAAGATGCCTGCTGTTCATGATCACAGTAGGAGTGTCACTCTTAATTCAAGGTCATGTTTTTCAACAAGAAGCATATCATTGAATGCCAAAATACCAACCTCCACACTGTGATCAATCCTACACTACTTATGTAAAATAACTGTATTAAAGCCAATTTGGTTGTTTTACAAACAACATGATATACACTAATTTTTTCCCCCTCAAAAAAAAAAAAAACAAATCCAACAAGAAACACTATACTCTGGAGGTTTTCCTCTAACAACTTCCCTGGAGTTAATGAGAGAACAGTTTCAAGTAACTAATTAATTTGCCTTCCCTCACAACACAATCTGCCAGTTGGCGGTTGCTGCAGAGATGCCAGCTAGTGAATGAGAAGGGATGCACTACTTTCTTATCCATTGAATAGACTGTGCATACAGTTTAGGGTTGACTCAACCAGGTGGGAAGTTGGGAGTATATTATGCCTTGCTCCAGCCTCTGCTACTGACATATCCTGTCGGGAGCTAACTAACTTCTGGAGCTGTTTATGAATCACTGCATCAAAGAATTTCTGAGGCAGAAGGGACATTAGCGATCATCTAGACCAACCCCCTCATGTCAGAATACTGAGAGAAGCAAAGAGGGATATAGTGACTTCCCCAAGAGCTTGTCTGTAACATAGTTGGGGGGAGAACTCTGGTCCCTTGACTTGTAACCTAGCAGACTTTATGCTCCACCACACTGCCTTTCCCATCCAGAAGCCCGAAATTCAGACTGAAAATCAAATTTAAAACACCAACACCCCTGCCTATTCTGAGATCATTACGTAATTTTCTGGCAATCTTGGCATCACAGTGAAGGCAAATTGGATAAGTAAGAAATAAGCTAGTGGGAATTTTAGAAACCAATTCTCCAAGAGGAGAGGAGCAGAAGGTCTGACTTGTAAACACACATACCCAACATTCTAGATCCAATTCTATGCTTCTCCTATAGATATCTGAACCTAGAAATGAAATATCAGGCAAAGATGACTTTTCTCAACAAACTAACCACGTAATCACTGGTTTACAGCTAGTAGGGATCTCAGATGACATTTGGGGCCAACTCCCTCATTTTAGTAATGAGGAAACTGAAACCAAAAATGCTTCAGTGACTTGCCCTGAGTCATCTACCTAGTAAATATCTCAGACAGAATGTGAACTCAGGTCTTCCAGATCCCAAGTCTAAAACTCTCCCCATCAGACTTACCCCCTCTTCCACCAGGAACCCCACAGCTCAGGTTGCTAGAAATTCACTGAGGGTCCCCATAACTCCTTTCTCCCAACCCTCTCTATGAGTGTCCAATTTAACCAAGGGAAATACTTGTTCACCTTAGATCCATGCAATAAGTCAGGCCATGGAGACACCAGTAGTGGAATGAGTAAACATGAACAGAAAAGGGATAAAATAAGAAATTCATTAAAACCATCTTCAAGACGCCACTAGCCAAACAGCATCGTGCTAATGACTTCTACTTTTAGATGACAAGTCAGGCTATTTAAACAGCCAAATTCCACTGCAGACATACTTCAGGAACAGGCACCAAGGCAACCAGGCCGATGCCAGTGTGTGGGTAGCTGTGGGGAATTGGAGGAGGAAGAGTGCACTCGCTTTACTGATAAAGATCCAAGACACCATTCGGGTACTTAAAAAAAAAAAACCTGAAGAAAACTAAAAGCTGGATTCAGTTCAAGATCCATCTGGCATCTCCTGTGAAAGAGAGATTTCAGGGCTTCTAGCCTTTAAAAAAAATCACTGTAAAGCTGCAAATGATCAGAGGCTTCAGCACCTCTGCATGAGAATATTTTAGAGAGATTTCATGGCTCACATTTCACGATGCTGCTGGAGAGGACATTTCTAGTTGATTAGTATGGTATGGGATGCTTAGCTCATCGGCCCTATAACCCGACTCCCTCAACAGCATCCATGACCCATAGGAAGAACATTTGTCAGCCCCACTGCTGTCGGGACATCAGACACAAACACCCAACTTCAGCACATATTTCAAGGCAGTTCCATGTCAAAAAACATCAATCAGAGAGCCAATGTAATAGAATCAGGGAGTACAGCAATCCAAACTTAATTTTTCCCTTCCATATGTATAATAAACTGATTTCCTTATTCACGTTCTTACATCAACACCCATTTCCAGATAACCAGTTGTAATTCTCAGTTGTACTGGGGGTTACAAGCTGTGCTAGAATATCATGCCAAATTTTTCTAATCTGAAGAATGAAACTCTGACCCTCCCTAGAAAGAAATAGCCAGTTTTGTGAAGGCTGAGTTATGAAGCTCATATTTTCATTTGCATTTAAGCATTACTTACTTCCACAATGAGTACAAAGGACCAGATGTAAGGTGACTTTTAAGTCATATCTCCCTCACCTATACATAACAGAATGAATTCTATACAAGTTACCCAGGCTCCTGTGCACCAATATACCAAACTAATGGGTCTCAAACTAATTCCCTGAACCCCTGCATTATGTGAAGAGGGCATCCATGAGGAGTTTCTAGTGATAGGAATGCTTTCTCTTTCAAAAGAAGTGACACAAAATAATACATATATTAAATATATTTATCAGGTTCAGCTGGCCTAATTTCTTCTAATTAGCCTCAAAATTTTTCTTACCCACCCTGCATACTTGAGGGCATTCCATAACACAAGGTCTTTCAGACTTGAATGATGTCAATATATTTTCACAAGTATTCTACAGTCAAATTTGTTTGGAAAATATCATGCCAAATCATAGAATGCCGACGGGAACTTTTTTCCCCTATCTACAGAAAAAGAATTTGAGAATGAGAATCTATTTAAAAGGTCCTAAATAGACCAAAATGATCATGGCAGCATCTTTCATGATAAAAGAAAGGAAGAGAAAGCAAAAAGAAAGTAGGAAGGGAAGGAAGGAAGGAAGGAAGGAATGAAGGAAGGAAGGAAGGAAGGAAGGAAGGAAGGAAGGAAGGAAGGAAGGAAGGAAGGAAGGAAGGAAGGAAGAGAAAGCAAGAGAGAGAAAGAGAGAAGGAGGAAGGAAGGAAGGAAAAGAGGGAGGGAGGGAGGAAGGACAAAAAAGAAGGAAGAGAAAGGAAAGAAAGAAAGGAAGAAAGAGAAAAAAGAAAGAATAACAAAGGAGAGGTTGAAAGGAAAGTGAGTTATGCAAATGGAGAATAGCTTAATAAACTGAGGTATATAGATATTTTGGAATATTAAGAAAAGACAAAAAAATGGAACTCGAAGATACAGGGAAGACTCATAAGAACTGATACAGAAGTGGGGGAAAAGCAGAACCAGATGAAAATATACAATGACTCCATTAATGTAAATGAAAACAACACCCTACAGGCAGTTGCCAACACAGGGTCCAAGGGACAAAATACAAGACAGGCTTCTATGGGGTCAGTATGTGTTCAGAATGTTGTCTATGTTGTCAGTCAGAGTCACTATGCTGGTTTATTTTGCTGAACCATTCTTCCTTTTGACAAGGGAAGATCCTTTTGAGGTAGAGAAGGGAAGACAGAAATATTTATGTGATAAAAAACAAAAGGCACGAATAAAATATTTAAAAACAGAAACTATGTAAATAAAATTTTCAGACAAATTAAAATGCATGCCGAGTTGAAGAGTGCAGAATCTTAAGCAATACTTCAAGACAAAAATATAATTCACCTTCATCGCAGACCTCACAAAAAAGCATTCTACTACATACTTCAGTCAAATCCTTCTGTGAACCACTTTCCTTAACTAACCTATTTTCCCACCTGTTCATTCTGTACTCAGCAGAAGGTTTTCATTAAAGGGAAGATATTTGAATATAGGCATATCAACAATAGAACAAGCCCACCCACCCACTCATTACAATTGTCAAAGGGGTGAAGTCCAGGGGAGCCATGAAGCACTAAGAAGATCAAAGAAATGGCAACTTGGGGACAGAATTTTTGACACTTTTCTTCCTACTCCAGCAAGAGGAGAACAGGGGAAAAGGAAAAGGACAAAAGAGAAACAACCTAAACCAAGGTGTCAATGAGCCAACCAGCCACCCTGCACCACGTGATCTGCCACAGGGTGGCACCCACTTTGGCTCTCCAGGACCCAGGAGTCACACATCCTTTCCTAGGCACAGCAACTCAAGGACCCGAGGTAAGCTAGCAACTTCCAAACTAAGTTTTTTTGTGTTAACCTAGAATTCTGGAAGCACGTCTGCACAGGCTTGCCAACCATCTGTGACTGACCAGGAACTCCTAGAATCTCTGAATAGATCCTGGCTCATGAGCAGGGCGGATTTTCTACAGGGGATTCTAGGGATGGTCACTGAATAATAGATTTCAATTTGGAAGGGACCTCAGAGTTCACGGAGTCCAACTCCCTTCATTTTACAGAAGAGGAAACAATGACCCAGAGAGGTGGTGACTTCTCTAGGGTTATAGTGATATAGGGTGGTGACTTCTCTAGGGTTATAGTTCAAGGTGGACCTTGAACCCAGGACTCCCTAATTGTAAATCTAATGCCCTCTCTGCCATGTCTTATGACTTCTCTGCATGTAGATCTACTATAAAATCAACATAAATTTAGAGTCAGCAGGTACCTTAAAGGCCATTTAATACAACACAATTATTTTACAGATGAAACTACTAGTAGTATTTTACAGATGGAGAAACAAGGGAAGAAACTTGTGATCACACAAGTAGCAAGTAGAAGAGGCACTATTTGAACATAGGTCCTCTGATTCCACAGGTTAGCTGTGTGACACAGTGGACAGAGCGCCAGGCCCAGTTTCAAGAGGATGCATCTTCCTGAGTTCAAATATGACCTCGGATACTGGCTAGCTGTGTGACTCAGGGCAAGTCACTTAACCAGTCTGCCTCAGTTTCCTCACCTGTAAAATGAGCTGGAGAGGGAAATGGCAAACCACTCCAGTGTCTTTGCTAAGAAAATCCCAAGCATTGGATGTGACTGAAATAAGGAAACCTCTGATTCCAGGACTAGTGCTCTTTCCACTGTACCATACTGCCTCTTAAACTTAAAGCCATACTTGGGAGCCTCACTATTAATGTCCTAAGTTAAAAAAAAAAGTGACCCCACCCTGTGAAACCCCACCATTTTCTGTGTGATGTCAGGAATAGAGAGAAGTTCCTATTGTGGGGGAATCATAGGAAGAGCAGTACTAAATGGGAAAAGGGCACGCAAAAACTAGTCAAGAAAAGCTTCATGTAAGACATAGGTCTTTAGGAGCCATCTGAATGAAAGGGGGAAGCCTCAGCAAGTGTAGAAAGGGTGCATAGGGAGGTGGAGAAAGAATTTTATAGATTACTTTCATACTTTGAACATGAAATTCAAAATCCATCATTGCTTTCACTTCTTTTTAGTTGTTGATTTTTGGCTGGTTCTGTATTTTTCATATGACACATACAGCACAGACTTTGAAGTTTCACCCATCTGTTTAGGGGGAAAAAACCAACCACTTTAAGAGAGCAAAATGTAAAGACCTAAAAACAATATTAAGAAAAATGGTCAATCAATATTTTTCAAGGAGGTTCTTGCCACAGAATCCATATTGGGATTTAAGGGTTCTGTTGCAGGATTGAGAAATTGGAATTAAAAGGACTACTAACAATGAGAATAATTAACTAGTAATTAATTAATGATAATGGGCAAAGATTAGTAGTATTTGAAGGAGAAGTCTTGTGATGTTGCCATTAATCTAAGATTGTGTAGGCACGGTAAACAGCAGGTTTAAATAGAAAAAAGGACTAACGCTGCTCAGGTTAGGTCAAGAAAAGCTTCAAATAGGGGATTCTCAAGGGGAGGAGTACGGACCACAGAACCTTGAGCGAAGACGGTACTGAGATGCACAGTGAAGTAAGATGAACAAAACTATGACATCCACAGGATGGAGACAACCACCACAATGAGAGTGTGATCTATTGAACGATGTCATAAGAAAGCAATAAGCTACAAAAGAAACAGTCAAGTCTGAAAGGCACTGAAATCCAGCAAGACGCCAGGATACATTCTCTTTTCTAAAAGAGTGTTCTGGGTTTTGCTTGGTGTCTCCTGTTAGTGAACACTTCTGGATGGCAACTGCTTTCGTTGGGGTCAACTGAAACGCCCGAACAATGAACCTTTAACACTGACCATTGATCTTGCTAATTGCATCTGCCACAATGCCGGCATCCTTTGTCAGCCTTCTTCCTCAACACCATTCCAATTGTTAAATGGTCAGAACTCACGAAGTGACAGATTTAGTGCTTCCTTGGCAATTTATATAACTGACTGCAACTCTGTTGTTGTAGTGAATCATGATTTATTTGTCTCACATTGCAGCACATAACCTTTTAAATGCTACAGAAAAAAAATAGCTAACACCTCCTTAAAGTTTATTCATGACCACACACTACCATGTCTTATGAACTAGGGCTGATCAAACCAGTTTGGATTCCAGCTCTCTATATCTGGTGGTAACTCCACACAAAAAAATATTAATGTCAGCTTAACCCACCTTTCCCTACTCTCATATCCTTCAGAGGGGACACTGAGATAGGGAAATGCCATCCAGAGAAAGAAATAGAGAGACTGAATACAGATCGAAGCATACGATTTGCTCTTTTTTGTTCTGTTTTGTTTTGTCTTTCTCGTGGTTCTTCTCATTTATTCTAATTCTTCTATACAACATGACTAATATGAAAATATATTTAATAAGAATGTATATGTAGGGCTTATATCAGATGGCACACCATCTTGGGGAAAGGGAAGGGAGGTGAAGAAAATTTAAAACTTATGGAAGTAACGTTGAAAACTAAAAATAAATTAATTTATAAAAAAATAAAAATAGAAAGTATGTATTAAAAAAAGATGGAACTATCTTGTAAACAATATGGTGGGATGCACACTTCTCTGGACGAAGAGGTACAAAACAAGAAGTTAGCTAGGGCTGATGCTGGAAAGAAGATTAACTTTTTTTTTTTTAAAGAAATAACTGCCCTATGACTCTGCTCATTACCTCTCGTTGACTTCTCAGAACAAAACACTCTTCTGCAGGTCACCACTTTCCTCTATGTATCATCTTCCCCTGTTAGAGGGTAAGCTCCTTGAGGGCAGGGATTGTCTTATGTTTGTATTTGCATCCCCAGTGCTTAGCACAGGGCCTGGCACCAACTAAGTGATTAATAAATGTTTTTTCATTCATCCGTTCATGTGATCCAGAAGGGTGGGTTTTCTGAGTGAAATCTCAATGTCTGCAGATGACACCAAGAGAGTGAATCCCAAACCAAGAGAGATGAAGAAAATCTCTTGGGTGAGTAGATAGAAAAAATAATAACAGCTAGCACTTTTTCAGTGCTTTAAGTTTTACAAGGCACTTTACATATATTATCTTGTTTGGTCCTCAAAACAACCCTGGGAGGTAGGTGCTATTATTATCCTCATTTTACAGAAAGAGAAACTGAGGCAGACAGAGGTTTAGTGACTTGCCCAGGGGCACAAAGCTACTAAGTGACTGAGGGAGGATTCAAACTCAGGTTCTTCTGACTTCAGGTCCAGCACGTAGGGAAAAATATCTCACATTATTCCCTCTGCTACCATCTAGTCTGGAGCCACATCCCCTGATCCTGTTGGAGGAGAGTCTCCCAACTGGTCTTCCTATTGTGTATCTTTCCACATGTCAATTTACCCAACACAGTGTCAGGACATTGATTTTTCCAAAATGTCAATGAATCAATCAACAAATCTTTATTATATGTATGGTCAGGGGCAATGTGTCATCTGAACATTCCACCTCCCCCAGAGCTCTTTAGAGAAGTATTCTGTTCACAAGGTAAACAAGCAACAATACTCCTGAAAGACTGAATCGGACCTTCCATTAAGACTACAGAGAATGTGCATTTCCTCAACAAGGTTACTATCCCATTTCACGCCACGCCTCTGTTCAAGAACATCCAGTTGCTCTACAATACCCAACTTCTCATCCTGGCATCCGGAGTCCTCAGGGGATCTGGATCCAACCATCTTGCCTGACTCTATGCCTGACTAGCACTCAAGGCTGGCAGCCAGGTGACTGGCATCCCTATCTCCAGGACAGGCAGCATGAGCTGGAATAAAGAGATCTAGGTTTGAGTCTCAAACTCTACTGGCTCTTCTCTAAGCTTGCCTCTCTCTCAGTACCCATCACAGCTCCATACACGGTAAGTACGGGCTAAACATTTACTTAAAGATTGCTGGGCCCAGCAGGGGATGCAAAGTCAGGTGACATCTGAGCCTCAGCTTCCTCATCCATGAAATGAGAACGATAACAATGCCCGTGCTACCAACCTCACAGATGTGTGGTCAAGGAAGAGCGTTCACTACTCTAAACTGCTCCAAACACGTCTGTCAGTATAACTGTTCTTACTACCCTCTGGTCATTTCATGTTTTCTTCCTAATCAGATTGCAAGTGTCATGGCATGCACTATTTTTAAACTCTCACAGAATATCAAATGGTACTGAGGACATAAGTAAATGCTCCATAAAACCTTGCTAAGTGAATGAGTGGGAATGAGAGGCTCACACTGATCAATAACAACCCAGGCAAAGGACACATCATCGACCATGCTCCAAAGCCACTGGTCCAAGAGGGAGCCACCCAAACACGGTTATCAACCAGAAGGTATTGCTAATACAGGACCAAACACAGGCAACTAAGATAACTGAGGAAATCTAGGGGACGTCCAGGGAAGACACTAGAATAAAGTTGTCTTAGTGTGGAATGACAGAGTTAAGAGGAGATAAGATTTAGGTCTAGAATACCATGTAAGGATATGGACACAGGGAGAGGGACCTATTCACTAAATCACGAAATATAAGAATAGCAGGAAGGGATTGCTCTTGAAGCCTAGAAGAAATAATTCTAGGACAGGTAAAAGGACTTAACACAATAAAGAGTAAATTTATGTAACTCATCACCAAAAGAGGTGTTGAGAAGACGAAAATACAAATAGGTCCATGAAGGATTTCCATAATATAAGGACAGACCGATAAATGAGAGGCAGAGATACATGGCAGATCAAGTAGGAAAATTGTGCACAAGTCTGCCCTCTGGCATACAGTGGCTCTACCATCCTAGGTAAGTGACTTAAGTTCCCAGGGCCCTAGGACACTCTCTAAGAACCTAAGCTTCAGAGGAGCTGCTGATGGGAGTTCCCCTACCTCTGGCATCACAACTCTGGAACAAAAGCAAATCAGAGACCAAGAGTGAGTTACTAAAGGCAACTAGGTTAAATTGGGGCATAGCCCTGACCTTCTGAGGTTGAGCACAGGGAAGAGAGCCAGGCCTTCTCATGAAGTAATCACTCTCAGGAGGCAGAGAGTACTGAACTGGACCACGGAATGACCCATTATGGAAATTCTTGGTTCCTTGTGTATGACTGATATGATATACGGGAAATGGTTTAAGTGTTTGTGAACAAAGTTACTGATATACATTTATGGTGAGAAGAATCTCTCCAACAGAAAACTGGAATAGGAGTTACCAATCAATACCAACAACTTTTCTCCCTGGACAAGACTATCTTTGGCTCTTTGTTAAATAAAAGGAACGTGGGATCACTGCAAAATGTGGTGAGCTTTACCAGCTGGTGTTAATCTAGATTGATGCCCATGTTCAATCATGCTGAACCTGACACTGGGCTTCTTGAAATTTATAACAACAAGAAAGAGAAAAGGTTTTTGCATTGTAGCTCCCCATCCCTTTTAAGGAGATAATTCACCAGGTGGGAGAATCATTCACTTAGCAATTTTTAAAACCCACATTTAGAGCCAGTTGTGCATGCAAAGATCCACAGACACAGAACATCTGGAGTGGGGCCTGCTCAAAATGTCATGTACATGCCTGGCAGGAACAGGTCTTGATTATCAACTGCTACCACAGGGAATCAAAAAGCACAGTCTATTATGTTCTCACAAGACTATTAAAAAGAAATAAAAAGCAAGAAAATGCCACATGTCTATAGAAGAAGTTAAGTTAAAATTTTAAATTTTATTAGGTACTAATAGTGTTAGGATTTTCCCCAGATTTCCACAGGAAAAACAAATGAAAGCCTTATACTAAATCATCACCTTCTGTTACCTATATGTTATGTAGCTGCTGGGAGGAAATAGCTTTGGGAACATTTCCAAGCATGACAGAAATTTGTGTTAAGAGGCAGTGTGGAATAAGGGCTGGAGGGACCATTCATGGAATGAGGGAGACTGAGGCACAAGGCTTAGCTCTGACACATACCAGTTAGATGATTGTGGACAAGCTGTTTAACCCCTTGGGGCCCCAAGTAACTCTCCGAGACTGTAAGTCACAGATGAGTTTACTAATATGCATTGATGGAGGACATCTGCCAAGGAAATTATAGGTAGAGACCAAAACAATAAATAAATAAATAGGAGGCACACAGCAAATGGGCAAAAATGATAGAAGACAGAAAATGTCAATGCTGGGGAGGCTGTTGGAAGTCAGAGACACTAATACACTATTGGTGGAGTTGTGAATTGATCCTATCACTCTGGAAAACAATTTGGATTTATGTAAAGAAACTAACTAAAATATCTAGACCCTGTGACCCAGAGATCTCATTGCTAGGGATATACACCAAGGAGTCCAAATTTAGAATGAAAGGAGGTGTGTGTGTGTGTGTGTGTGTACACACCCCAAAATGTTCACAGAAATGTTTGTTTTTTTTTTACAAATTATGGCACATGAATATAAGGGAGCATTACTGCACCATAAGAAATTGCAAATAGAAGGAATTCGAAGAAACTTAGGAAAACTTACACAAACTGATGCAAAACGAACTGAGCAGAACCAAGACAGCAATACACATGCTCATAAATACAAAGACACATACAATGATTACAGGAACTTAAATGAGAAGAATAATAAAACGAAATAACACCATCTATTTATATTTTCTGGGGTCAATTTTGCCCCCCTCCAAAGCTAAAGAAATATGCTTTTTCCTTTTCATCAGGCTGCAAGTCTGTGCACCCTATAATACTACATATCTGTCAAGAGTCAAGGTGCCCATTGATTTTCTTTAACTGTTTTTCTTTCTTTTTTACAAGGGAAAACTCACTGAGCAACAAGAGAAAAATATTAAGAACCGATTGTAATGAAAAAATAAAGGGGAATCAAAATTTTTTTAAAATGTGAACTAAAAGTACATGGTATTCTTTTCACCTGAGCAACTAAACATCAATTACTATCCCATTTGTCTTCAAAGTCACTTCTAAGGAGACAGTAATCATTTGATAAATTTTACTTGGCTAATTATTCAAGAAGTATTGTGTATAGTTCTGTAACTAAATTACTCCCCACTTGAGTTTATTCTTAATTCTATCTATTAGACAGGGGTGAAGAAGGAGATAGCAGCAGAAAGCATATGAGTGATATCCAGAAGAGGGGAGAAAAAGGAGTGCATGGTGAATGGCCTCAAATGTCAGGCAAGGTTCTCTGCCATCGGGATTGGGTGGGGCAGGGTGCCATAGGAGGTTTGAGGAGGGAAGAGAAGGTTTGAGAGAGCCACTGTGATAAGGAAGGAAGAGTAGGATTGCCAAGCAGCAGCGAGGGCCCAGTTGAAGTTGTGTAACGAAAATCTGTAGTGGACTCAGCCTAAAGAGTTATGTAATTTTCTCCATCTTCTTTTAGTAGCCCATGTGTAGGATGAAAGACAACAGATGGTGCGAGTGATCCAAAGTTGAGGCTTGGCAGGGTATAACTGGTAATATGATAAGGGAGCCAGGGAGTCAAGAAAAGGGGTCAATGTCTAGTTCATTCACCAATGAGTCAAGAAAGGGAAACGAGAGAGTGGCTAGGGCAGGACAGTTAGCCTGGGAGAGAAATGAGAGGTCATGGTGTAGACAGAAGGGAAGGCAGAGGGAGAGGTAGAAAGCCAATAGATTATGGTCAGATAAGGGGATTCAGAATTCTTGAACATGGAGGTGGTATAATGGTGAATGATGTTCAAGAGTATGACCATGTTTTGGCTGAGGTGGGGTGGAACAGGAAAAGTGAACGGGCTGAAGAAATGAGTGGTTAAAGTGTTTGACAGAGTCAATATGAACACTTAAGTCTCCAAGTATGAGGGCAAGAGTTGGGGAAGAGAGAAAAATTTTGAACTAGGTACTGAACTCATTAAGGAAGGTAGAGGAGTGACCTGGAGGTCTGTAGACAACAGATTTTGATTGGGTGGTGGAAATGAATTGCATGAACCTCAAATAATGGAGGCAGGGAGAGAAACTGGAAGTAGCAATGGGGGGCAAGGAGTATTCCGATTCCCCCACCTTGACCAGTGAGCCAAGGGGAATAAGTTAAGGTATATCCAGTACTAGAAAGGATAGCCAGGAAGGCTTTGTCATCAGAAGGAAGTCAAGTGTCATAATAGCTAGAAGATGGAAGGAGTGGGAAAGGAAAAAATTTAAGATGCAGGGAAGTTTAGGCTGGGCCTAGAGTCAGGAAGACCCGAGTTCAAACCCAGCCTCAGACACTGAGTAGCTGTATGACCCTGGACAAGTCACTTAACCACTATCTGCCTAAGTTTCCTCACCTTTAAAATGGGGATAATAATAGCATCTCCCTCTTAGGGTTGTTGTTGAGGATAAAATGAAATAATATTTATAAAGTACTTAGTGCCTGGAATATAGTAGGTGCTATATAGACACTTACTGTCTTTCCTTCCCGCTTCCTGTCTGAAAGAGGCCCTCCAAAGGGCGCAGTGGAAAGGGTGGGTGGTGTTTGGTTGGAACTTTGGGGTGGGAGGGTTAAGGGGAATGAGAACAAGGAATCAGGTAGGCAATGGGGTTGGATGATGCAAGGGGTTTGGAATCACTGGGATGTGTTGGGTGTGTCCAGGTAGGAGAATGTTCATCACTGAGTGAAAGGCAGCACTCCCCTTTCTAGGAGGCTGGAGACAAGCACAGCCCAAGAAGGAAGGCAGGCACACAGTCAGATGGCTTCCCTTTTCCCCTTCCCTGCAAAGGCTAGAGATCAGGCAGGAGACCACGCAGCAGGAGACGGAGGGCTATCTCCCCACTGATTTGCCTCTGCCTCTTCCCTTAGGGAACAGAATGTCCAGCTTCTCAGGCAGGCACAGCCAGAGGAGGTTGAGTCAGCCTGGGTGGCCCCTCGCTGCTCTTCCTCAGGGGACACATGAGGCAGGAGATGGAAGGCAAGTGGTCCCAGGAAGGTCTGGCTCCTCTTCTCGGTCACAGTCTGCTATGTGTTATACCTATGTCTGATTGTGTCTTGTCATTCATCCTCCCTTACAAGTACATGGCAATCTTCTGAAAGGCAGGGACCACGTCTTGAACATCCTTTTATTCCCACAGCATCTACTACAGTGCCCTTGGGCACTGTAGTAGACACCAACAAAATATTTGCTGAATTAAACCTAAATCATAATGTATTTTGCCTTTCTCCATTTCATGAGTTGCCAGGGCCAAACAAATTCCAACCCCCCCACCCCCCTACCCTTCCAGCAGTCTTGTGCTTATGTCTCTCTTAGCCAGGGGAGGCCACAATAAAAGCCTCTGCAGCTTGGTGGGGCTAGAGAAACTTGCCCTCAAACGGCATTGCCTTTAACAACCAAGGGTCACCTCTGCCACAAAGCTGACAGTAGATCTTCAGTAGAAGCAACTCAAGCTAGGTCATGGAAGGACCTAGGCCAGGGGACCTAGGCTGGTGATTCTTCTTGACTGTTTCACTCTGTCAGCGCAGTTCAATTATTCTTCAGTCATTCAATAACTGCCACTGCCTCTTTTCTCAAGACAACAGCTGAGCAGTTCACGTGTCCCAGAAAGCGTGTTAGTTCGACTACAAAACAGGATGGCTCTTCCTGCTTTAAATTCTTGATGGCATTAATGTATAACAAAATAAGGAGGTCATAAAAAATAGATGGATATACTATATTTTGAAATATTAAGCAGATGACTAATACTAGTCAAGCAACAAAGGGCTAGAGTAGATAGATATCGGTCGTATTAAAAAATTAAAAAGATGGGTTCAGAACACGGGTTATTCATCAGCATGGTAAGAAAAAGGAATCACTACTGAAAGACAGGCTGTCACAAAGGTAAATGGGGACACTAACCAGACCTCAAAGAAAAAGAGCTCAATGGTTCCAAATCGGATGGAAAACCAGTCTTAAACATTAGCTCTGCTATTAATCATACAGTCGTTGGAGACAAACCTGTAGTCACACAAAGCAGGCAGGAAAAAAAAAACTGAAAAAAGCAACCAATAGCACAACCTAAAAACTCAAATGCAAAAAAAAAAAATTCATCCATGGAATGGGAATGCAGTGAAAAATATGGTGGGGGAACATTTTAAAATCAGGCTTTAAGAAATGAGTATTCTAGAAGAATAAAAAACCCACAAGCATCTGCTCCAAACCCAAAAAAGAGACAAAAGAGTAAGAAGAACAGAAAGCATTTGGATAAACTTGTAAATGTGAAATGAAGAGCTCCCATAAAGGAACAGGCCATGTTATACAGTGGAGGAAGCATTGGAAATAGACAAGAAACCTCCGCTCTAACCCCTGCTCTGCTACTGACTAGCTGAGAGAATCTGGCCGAGTCATGTCATTTCTTAGTGTCACAGTCACCAAAAAATGAAACCGGCTACAGGCTGGCTCACTTCAGTTTTCTCAGCTGTAAGATGTGTTGGTCCTGAAGGCTGCTTCCCAACTGTAACATTCTACCATGAAGATACTAGTTCAAAAGAACTCCTAAAAACAGCATTCTATACAATTATAATTAGAATTAGGGCAAAATGCAAAGCTTCATTAAGATCTGAAGTTAAGTAGAGCACAAAGTTCTTTGTGACTCAGACAACAGGATCCAAACAGCGGAAAATCCTATTAGTCCTTCCATATTCGATAATTTCTACTACAGGGCAGTTGCTGAGCACCTTCTACTTGTAAGGCATTGTTTTGGTTTTGTAGAAGATACAAAGGAGAAGATAGGATTCCAGTTCATGGAGTTGGCAACTTAGGTCAAGATCATGTGCAACATGGTCCCAATTTGACTTTATGAAAATCATTTGAGACTGTTCCCCCAACTTGACCCCACCTCTTCAGAAAATTAAAGGCTATAATTTTATTGGTCAAATGATGTCTCTGTGCTCCTAGGTACTCAATGCAAACATGATTAAGAAGGAGGAAATCATTATAAGGGCTTCTAGACTTGGCCAGCAATTCTGGCAGTTATGAAATCTAAAATATAATGGGACAACTTGCAGTAATGCAGTAACATCTTGGAGAAGAAGTCCTTTGGGAAAGTAGAATTTTCTAGGTCACTGAGGATTAATCTTTTTAAGGCTGGAACTTTTTACACTAACATTTTTAGGCCTCTTCTCACAGAATTTTAAACCTGAAACAGACTCTTCTGCTATTCTAGGGCAAGCCCTCCATCGTACAGATGAAAGAACTGAGGCCCAGGGGTATAATAGTTTGTTCTAGGTCTCACAAAGAGTGGCAGAGCTACCACTAGAACAGGGTGTTTTTTCATTCTATCCTTTAGCTCTGGGGCAGTTGTTGAAGGCAAAAGATACGGCTCCCCTTGCTCTTCTTCCCTCAGGATGGTTAAAGTTGAATCCCCCATCAGGATCTCCCCTCCCTACTACTGGCTAAGCTTTTAACCCCAAATGCCTTATGAGGAAGGGAGAGCCTTGAGAGATAGTGTTCTTGACATAGGCCCAGCATCAGGGTCAAAAAAGGACTTCTGGATAGGATCTTTCTGAAGTTTTAAGCACCACTCAGAGTTGTAACAGGAAATACAATAAAATTCTATATTAGAAACTAAAAATTGAAAAATTTTATAAAGTTTACCAACACCTAGTTAACATACATTTAAATGGTGCTAGCTTGACATTTCTTTTTAAAGGAGGCATAGGCTGGTTTAATCTTATCCTAACTTTAAAAATCTGGATTTTGCCAAGGTAAAGGAAATGCCTAGGTATTTCTAAAGTTCTATGGAATATGCTTTGATGATGATGCCAGAGATAATTAGGCATCCTGAGTGGATAACAGAACAATTCCGTAGAGGAATCAGAGTCTCCCTTTCATTTCTTGGTAAATCTCTGCCATCCTCTGGAATTAACCTTAGTCATGAAAGGTTGTTTCTGGGCAACTGTAGTATATATTAAAAAGACTGAAACAACTAGGATGCCCACTACCAACTTCCCTAAAGAATAACCCCACAGGGAGAGTAGTTATTAGGGTTTTCAGCAGAAGCATGGATGACTATCTGTTGGCTATATTACACTGGTGACTCCTTTCATGTACAGGTTGGACTAGATGGTCAGTGAGGTCTCTGCCCATGCTCAAATTCTGTGATTACACACATTTTGGAGCCTGGTAACATAAAATGCTTTGGGAAGATTTCCTATTTGACAAGAACTCTTAGGAAAACTGGAAAATAGCTTGGTAGATACTCAGTTTACCCCTAATTATATATCCTTGCACCATAGACTACAATAAGCTCAAAATGGATACACAAACTTAATACTAAATGTCACACCATTAAAAAAATTGAGGAGAACCAGATAAGGTATTTTTTGCAGTTATGATTAGGGAGAAAATCCTTAACCAAACAAGGGGCAGAGGCAATCATAAAAAACAAAATAGAAAATTTCAATGATATCAAATTGCAAAGCTTTTACATAATCTAAACCAACAGAAACAGGCCAATAAGGAAAAAATCTTTGCATTAAATATCTCTGATAAGAGTTCATCCAAGAAATGTAGAAAACTAATACAAACCTATGATGGAGAGTTATTTTCCAATGAAGAAATAACCAAAGGATATGAACAGATAGTTTTCAAAAAAAGCACTGCAGGTTCTTGACATTCATAACAAAGACTGCTCCAAGTCACTCCTCATAAGAGAAGCTCAAACTATAACAAATTAGAGGCTTTACCTCATACCCTGCAAATGGGCAAAGATGATAAAAGATGGGACTAGTCAATGCTGGAGAGGCTGTAGGAAGTTAGGAACATGAACACACTACTAGTGGTCCAACCGTTCTGGAAAGCAATTCAGAATTATCAATCAACAAGCATCTACTTATGTGTTGCACATGAGTACCAACTGCTATAGCAAGGCACCGTGCTAAGCATTGGGGACACAAAAGCGGAAACAGTGCCTGTCCTCTTCCATATGTAAGTACATACATAATATAAGGTAATTTGGGGAGATATGAACCACTAGCTAAGGGAGGGATAGGAGAGAATTGAGAAAAGCTACATATAGAGGGCAGTCCTAGAGCTGAGGTATAAAGAAAATGGAGGATTCTGAAAGGGAGAGGTGAGGAAGAAACGTACTCCATACATGGGGACAGCTAGTGCACAGAAGCATTGCGTGATCAGAACAGCAAGGAGGCCAATATGGCTGGATCACAGAGGGTGCGGTGGGTTGTCACATGCAAGAGGACTGGAATGGTGGCCAAAGAGGGCCACTACCACTCATTGGTCAGCAGGGCACTTCCGTGTTAAAAACCTAAAGTGTATTTCCCAAACCAAAAAGTACATTATAAGTGTCCTACCCCTTTTCTCCTCCCTTAGGAGAGGCAAAAATACAACTTACCATGGAATTAAAATTAACCTTCAGGGGCTAAAATCACTGTTTTGTTCATGTTAATCTCTTGCTCAGAAACCTATAATGGATTCCCCGAGGGTGTACAAGGTAATGACTCTTGTCATTCAATGCCTTTCCCAATAGGCAACCTACATTTACTCTTATTTTCCCAAAGTCTTTGTTCCAAGCAAACTGTCTTGTTCAACTATATCTCATGCTTCCCCGATATCATGCTTTTTTGACTGCATTCTACCCACCTCAAATAGTCTCTCCCTTCCATCTACCACCTAGCCAAATCATACCTTTTTTCAAGACTCAGTTCAAACCCCAAGTCTCAGGCCACACTACCTAAAGCAGTATTATTGTCTTCTGATAACTCATCAGGCAATTTATCATACACGTTCTTAGTATATGCCTGGCACAAAGTAGGTGCTTAATGATGCTAGTTGAGTGACATCTTTCTGCAGTTGTAGCAAACAATAAGAGTTTAATTTGATTAGCTAACTGTTTTTCTACTTTTTTGTCCTTTTATGTCTTGTCTCCCTAACTCAACTGCAAGCTCAATGAGTACAGAGGTTGGCTCTTACACTTTAAAAATAACCATACACTTCTTTACAAAATGTCAGGTCCACTGGGCATTGCCATCTGCTCTGCTGATGCACCCTATGGACTCCTGGGCCCTGCCATACCCTGTATCACTAAATGCTAGAGAATCCTGTGCCTTGTTGTCTATCTACCCTGCTAATGTATCCTAAAGACCACTGGTCCTTCCATCTGCCCCTTCTGGATATACTGTTTCTCTCGCTTAGAAAACAAGTCTTTGAATGCAGGGACTGTTTCAATTTCCCGTGTGTAGGTCCTATGTTTGGCATTTAGAAAGCACTTAAATGCTTTTTCATTCACTTAGCATAGTGTCTTATATTTAATAAATACCTATTGAGTTGACTGAAAAAATTCTCCTCCAATTAGGGTTTACTTGCCTAACAGATGACAGATTAACTTGACTGACATATAGCAACAATCATCATCACACACATACCTAACACTTTGGGTTTTTCACAGGTCTTATATCCACTACTCTGATCCTCAGAAGAGTCCACAGCACAAAAACTATCACCACAAACCTCATGTTGCAGTTGATGAAATGAAGGTTCAGAGAGTAAGAAATCATGGCTACTAAGCCTAAAAGATCAAAATTATAAATTTAAAACTCCAAAGGACCCAAGAAGTCACCAAGTCCAATGCCTTCCTTTTATCGATGAGGAAAACCAGGCACAGAGAGAAGAGGTCCCACAGGTAATAAGGAGCAGAACTGGAATGCAAAATCAGACCAGCACATTTCCCATCACGGCCAAGGGCAGAGTTGGGACCCTAGAACCCAAGCGTTCTGACTTTCAGGCCAGGGCTCTCTCTTTCCAGTATAACTCTTAAGAGTCCTCAAGGGCCTGATTCTCAAGCAGCTATTAATTATTTGGGGGAGATAATGGGGGAGGCAAGAAAGAAAGAAGGAACAAACTGGAATGAATGATCCCTACCATGAGCAGCTGCTTCAAGGTAGCACAGCACCAGGACAGGAATAGCTCTGGATGATACACATGAAAACCCCTGGGGCAGGGGTGGGGAATGTGCTGCCTTGAGGCCACATGTGGCCTTCTAGATCCTTAAGTGGGGCCTTTTGACTGGATCCAAATTTTACAGAAAAAAGGCCTCACTTAAGGATCTAAAAGGCCACATGTGGCCTCAAGGCCCCAGGTTCCCCTTCCCTGCCCTGGGGGTTGACTTGTACCTGACTAACACAGAACTAGAAGTCTCCATCAAATCCATGAATTGTGTCTGGGGCATCTCTCAAGACTAAGAGAGAAGCAGGGGCTGGGTCCAGAAGCCACACATGGGAGAATGATTACTTAGATGAACCATCCAATCCATTCATGTCCAGCCTTACCGAGCTCAGGGGGAAGGACAGTCAGGCGGTTCCCCTGGATGTGTAGTTCCTTCAGCTGCGTAAGTTCCCCAATTTCTTTTGGCAGTGAGATCAGGTCATTATCCCTAAGGCTGAGCTACAAGAAAATACAAAGTTGTCAGAACAATTTTCCCACAAAGAAGCATGCCACAGAAACTCTCGTCCTCCTCCTTGCCCTCTCTCTCCTCCCCACCGCTCAATCCTTTCAATTTATTTACAAGTGTCTTGCAGATAAACAAGAAACAGTATCAGGTGTAGTGGTTTATTCCTGGCAAAACAAACCCCACGACTTCTCAAATTGACTTGATTCTACTCCTACAAGGGCTGCGAAAGTGAATTGATTTTCTAAGAATTTAGATAAATTACTTACTATCTGCAACTTTGTGAGCTTCCCAATATCTGGCGGCAGGATTTCAAAATCGTTGTCACTTAGATAAAGTGCACGCAGGGTGGCTGCAAATTAAACAGCAATATATAAACAGGGTGGCACAGAACCCAACCATTTGAGGTCTGATCAATAAGAGAGAGTCAGGTTTGATTAATAACCCTGACTCGGTGAAAAGCCTTTGACACAGCTAGAGCTCGCAATCATAAGAAGCAGGTCAAACTCAGATTTACTGGCTTACTGTACTGCTGCTGTGGGCAGGAAGACATCTATATCGGAACGGATGGACACAATTAACAGTTTCTACCATGCTCAGCATGAGCAGTCCGGGGCACCTCGTTTCAGCACAAAGGCTTTCAGAAAAGATAAATATTACTCTCCGTTGCTCTCATGCCCATTTATCGGTCCATTTGCATCCAAGTTACACAAAGAAAGCCTCTGTGTCTTTCCCACTGATATCTAGAGCACAGAGAATCCTGCATGAAACAACTGTAAATACAGCCATGAGAACAGTTCACTAATGATGAAGGTTATAACTTTGTGGCCTCATTTCCATGCAGACTAATTACCATTATTATTATACACTGCTTCAAGAAGAGGGGGGAAAGAGGACAGAGAGAGAATAAAATAACAGGAAGGATGAAATATAGGAAACTATTATTTATCCAGAATCTATCTAAATAACCAGAAGTTATTTTTTAACAATGCTGTACATTAAGCATTTTTAGTTATAATGATAACCTTAAGGAAGTACAAAATCCTTAAACGTAGCATAAATCATCAAAAAAGGGAACGACTACTTTGTGTTCAATCAAGCCGGTATTTTGATATGGCAGTCTTTTGTTTTGGTGGGGTGGGAATGGCTAAGCATCTGGATCCACATGTGGGGACTGCCTGGTGTGAAAAATCCTTCCACCGATGCCGATCAACTCCTTAGTAACTTCAAATCTCAGAATGGCCTAGGGCACTGAGAGGTGAGGTGACTGGTCTGAGCCAGGATGTGTCAGAGGTAGGCCTTGAACCCGGGTTTTCCTGATTCTGAGCAGGTATCTACCACGCTGTGCTGTGACGATTAACCTATGTAAGCTATATATGCCAACTTGTAGCTAAACGCAATATAACATGAATGTGAAGCCTCTACTCCCAACAGCAATAAAGCCAGGTCAGTCACTAAATTCAGTTTTTAATTAAGACTAGGCTGCATTTTCTCAGGTTTGGCAAACTGTGGCCATTGTACTCTGCCTCCATAGAAGAAATGTTAGCCACATGACCCTTTGATAGAACCTTGGGTGCCATCAGGTCGTCAAACACGTTTTCATACAAAATTGCCACACTCAAAAACAGTCTTTCCCAAATGATTAAAATAATAATCCTGGCTGGTAAACGTTTAATGTCTTAAAGAGTTCATTAGAAAAATTTATATTCATAATAGTTTAGAATGTCCTTTTGTGGCAGATCCCATAAAGGAGTTAATAGCAAGAGGACAGTGAGAGTCCTTTGTTATATACTCCCTAAGATGAAAGTCAAATTCTTTATCCTTTTTAGCTAAATATGTGATTTGATCATACTCAGGAAAATATTCCCTAACAGAAAGTTAATATGCCATTACCAAGCAAGTCCACTTTGGCCCAACAGTGTCAGGTAACCATAGATCAAATATACATACTGCTGAGCTATGAAGGAATATTCAAAAGGACCCTGGGAAGAAAAAAATATATATCCAATAATTTCTCTTGGAGTTTGGGCTCCATCAAATAAATTTCACTTTCAGAACGCAAAGTGCCTTTTAAAAAAGATTTATAGAATTAAAAGTTTCTTACTAAGGTAGAAGAAGTTTCCAGGAAGAGAATTTTCATTCAAGTTGTTGTAAGTCAAGTCAAGGACCTCCAGGGCCGGTAAAGAGCCAAATCCTCGGGGCAAAGTATTTAGCCTGTTCATACTAAAAAAAAAAAGAAAAAAGAAAAAAGAAAAAGAAGAAAATGTTTAGGCAATATAGATACAGAAGTCTCAGAAACATAACATATTCCATTAGCCAATTGCTCCTACTATGTATTCTATACCTATATAAAAAATAGGTTAATACAGGAGATTGAATGACAAAAAGCATCTCAAAGTCCATCTAGTCCAAGGTAAGGAAATTGGGGGGGGGAGGGGGGCAGAGAGGTGGGGGTGGAATAACTTGCCAAAAGTAAAAAAGGCAGTAAGAATCAGTCAGGATTTCTGGCTTCAAAGCCAGGGCTCTTTCCACTGTAAGATCTCAAAGTCCATTATGAATATCAGTCATAATCATATTCTCTCCTTACTCCATTCCATAAGTCAGTATATACCTACATAAGTATAGCTTGGAAACACATTGTAGTCTTAAAATCACTTTCTCAGTTATTTTAATTAAATAAACTATATTAGGAAACTTGAGTTTATGAAAACTGGCATGCTTGAGCAGGAGCCGAGACAGCAAAAGAAGTAGAGCCAGATTCTACCCATCTCCTCCAAAGAGATCTAGAGAATATAGAAGAACAAGCCCTGATCAGGAAATCCAAGAAGAAAAAAAAACCAAAACAAAGTATTTTTTCAGTCTAGGTTGGCATTGGGAAACAGACAGAGAGGTATGGGAACACTGGGAATGAAGGGTAAGCATGAATGGTCCTATGTAGTCATCTAGCCAAGGGACAGGCTATGCAGCAAAGCAAGAAAAGGTCCCAAGCCCAGAAAATGGGGACCTAAACTTCTGCAAGGCAGAATAATTGTCAACTAGTTGTTCTGTGGCCCATTACCCAATTTTGGGTCACAGATGCAGGGTAGACTGAGGCTAGGGGGTGGAATTCCAGGATGAGGAATGGTTGTTGGTCCCAGGAGCAGAGCAGGGTTTCATTTCCAACCCTATCCCAGTCTGAAGTCTGCTTCTGAATTTCCAGGACATGAATGCCAGACCAAAGGGGACCTGCAGTTCTGTCCCTTTGAACCAACAGAGTTTTCCAGTTGACTGATGGTGGTTGAGTCCAGGGGCAGTCTACTGGAACTCTAATGGGAACAAATTCACAGGTGTGTTGCTCAGACCCAGCCCAGGTCAGGAACTCACAGAGCTCAGGAGAAGAGACATCAGACTTTTCATTGGATCAGATCACTTAGGGAGCACTAAAGGTTTGCAGGTCACAAGCCTGAACTTTCCCTGAGGTCCTAGAGTAACATAAAACTCAATATCCTCAAGAATGCAGCAACAAGACCATCCCAGACATTCCCTTTGAAAGTATGAAGAACTGGCCCTAATGAAATCAAATATCAGGAAGTAGGTTGGAAAAATGAAAAAAAACAAAAAAAAAAACAAAAACAAAAACAAAAAAAGAATCCAAACTTAAAAAAACCATCATAGTGACAGATGCTCAAGACACACACCCAGAAGAAGAAAATTACTTCAAAATATCTAAAAGCAAAGCCTGAAAGCAAAATGTAGCTTAACAATAAGCTCAAATAGAATTTCTGGAATAAAATCAGCAAGGATTTTAAAGAGTTTAAAAATTGTTTTTGTAAATGAAATGAGAGCACTACAGAAAAAAAATGAAAAAGAAACAAAAGCTATAGAAGAAAGAACTGGAAAGGGTATTAACAGCATGGTACAAGAGGTACAAAATCTTACCCAAGCAACAAATTCACTGAAAATTAAAATGGACCAAAGAGAGACATCAAGAAATACTAAAGTAAAAAAAAAAAAAAAAACCAGAAGAAAAAAAAAGAAAGAAAATATAAGGTATCTCATCAGCAAGAACTGACCTGGAAAAGAAACTGAAGAGAGACAATTTAAGAATCAATGAACTACTGTGACCAAAAAAAAAAAAGTGCTCAGACATCAATTTTCAATAAATCAGAAAATAAAATTTCCTAGATCTCTTAGATCAGAGACTGATCTGAAAGTGAAAACAGAAAGAATTTACCAGTGATCTCCTAAAAGAAACTCCAATATGAAAATCCTCAGGAACATTATAACCAAAATTCAGAGCTTCTTGATCAAAAAAAAAAAATACTGCAAGTAACCAGAAAGAATTCAAGCACTGAGGAGCCATAGTCTGGATCACACATGATTTAGCAGCCACCACCAAGCAAAAACAGAGGGCATGGAATACAATATACCAGAATGCAAAGTTTATATGTTTAGCTCAAAAATAACTTAACCAGTAAAACTGAGGATAACTACATAGGAGGAAAAAAATGGATCTTTCATGAAATAGAGGATTTTTAGAGCTGAAGAGAAAATCTGAAATACTAACACAGGAGTCAATAGAAATAAAAAATAGTAAATAATCACAAGGGACTAAAAAAAATAAAGTTCTTACATTTTAATATGGTAAGATGATATATGTATCACCCTATCATTATCATAGAGTCTGATTAGACAGGAGTTCTAGGAGTAGTTCTTTTAGTTCTGAAGATCTTAAAAGAAGAAAGAAAAGGGATTGGAAGTAGAATACACTACGGAGAGGAAGGAGAGGCAGTTATTTCAAATAACTGAGCTATGCAAGTACAAGTCTATACAAACTGGAGGGACGTGGTAGGCAGGAACAGGCAATACTTGAACCTCACTCTTATCTAAACTCAACAAAGGAAAGAAAAATACATACACACATTTGATTATAGAAATACCTTCCGGGTATAAAACACATTTCACTTATCCGGGAAACAGGAGGGAAAAAGGGGAGAGGAGAATGAAAGGGAAGGAATATTACAGGAGGGATTAGTCCTAAGCAAAACAAATGTTAAGGATGTAGAAAAACACATTTATAGTAGCTCTTTTTAAGGTAGCAAAGAATTTAAAATTTAGGGGTGCTCACTAATTGGAGACTCACTAAACAAGTTATAGTATATAAAGGTGACAAAATACAGTTGTGCTGCAAATAATAATGAAGGGGATGGTTTCTCAGAAACCTGTATGAACTGATGCATAGAAAAGTGAGCAGAACCAGGAAAAGGTAATACAATTACAACCATAGTATAAAGACAAAACCTTTGAAAGACTTAAGAACTCTGATCAATAGAATGAGAAACCACAATCGCAGAGGATTCCAGAGGATTAATGATCAAACATGCTATCCACATCCTGGACTCAGAGAGCAGACTGAAACAAATGTATTTTGGACACCAATGCAGGAATTTGTTTTGCATCACTACACATGTCTATAATAGGGGTTTCTTGCTTTCTCAATTGGGGAGGTAGAGTGGTGGCAAGGAGAAAAAGGAGATTGTTGTTAATTGAAAAAATAAAACTTAATTTAAAAAAAAGATGAAAGCTGGTCCACTTGATTGCTAGTATTTTGTTGAATACATATAAAATTATTCCATTTGGAAAATAATCTTTTTTTTGCATAGAGGTCAGAATCATAGATGTCAAACTGAAATGGCCTTCAGAGATATATAGTCTTGCCTCTTAATTTTCAGATGGGGAAACCGAAACCTACAGAAGTAAAAGACTTCTCCAATGATCAAGCAGTACAGCAGCACCCACATTCAAATGCAAGTTTTCTGACTCTAAACTTAATTCCTTCACCATAGTCCAGACCAGAGAAGAGGAGACGGGCATGGCCAAGGCTAGTATTCACACTGACCAATTCAGGCATTTGTCCTTCTTGGCAAAACTTCCATTTTTCCCTCAAAGTTTAAGTTACATAACATTAATTTCCAAGACTTCAGGGAGGGATCTGTGAAGTTGGATGTGAAAAAGATTACACCTTTATTTCCACTAACTTCTAAGTGAAATTGGACACTGCTTTCTATTATGAATGTGGGTTATTAACATTATTCTGAGAAAGGGTCTATAGGCTTCACCAGACTGCCACAGAAAAAAGGTTAAGAACCTTTGCTATACAGATAAACTGAAAAGTTCATTTAAAAAAACAAGTTTACAGATCAATATTTGAAGCTGGTAGGGAATGTGATATGAAAGGTAATTTCCATCATAATCTATTTTCTCATGATATATGAAAGCCAAGTTACACCCATTCAAAAGCTATTTTAAAAAGGTGATTCAAGAATAGGAAATAAAACAAAATAAAGTAGAAAGTTACCAAGTTCTAACTCGAAGAAGAAAGCCAAAGGAGGTCTGAAGCTTGCCAAGACATGCGGCTCCCTAACTATTTCATGTGGGGAAAATGGAGCAAGTATCCTAAGTGTTAGAAATACATAAGAAAATTGTTCTTTCTCTTAGCTTGAAGAGTCTCAACCAAGGAAATAAAGTGTGGCTGAGGTGCAGAGGAGACAGCTAGCATCAACAATAACTGAATCCATGCTGAGTTGGCAATGAGATGAGGCAAAGATTGAGGATAAATCTCAATGTTCAATTCTACCATAAGGAATTTAGGATTATTTGATAAAGGACATGTTACAGATTAGTGAGAAAGGTACTGAATATAATATCTCAGATATTTATTTAAAATGTATCTCTAAACTTGACAACTTTGAAACAATGAAGTTCAATTACTACAATAAGGAGTTACATTTTTATAAAGTAGGGTGACTCAAAGTCTGGAGTGGTAACTATTAGGGAACTGAGTAAGAGGAGCAAAATGAGCTGAAATGCCTTGAGGAAATTGCAAAGTACTTTTTAATGACACTAAGCTTTTCCCTGAAACCTTTCTTTCTAACATCAGTTTTCTTTTGGTGGTTCTCAATGGCCCCCAGTGTTGGAATACCAGAGTCTCTGAATTAAGTATGCAGATAAGGATAAGGACAATGGAGAGCATGCTGCCACATACTCCCAAGAAAAATTACACAGGAGAAATGGTGTAAAGAATAGCATTAGAGAAATGCATGAACAGAAAAGTATGTGGACCAGGCTTGTACTGAGAGTCAGGGACAATCAATGGATGGTCTGTGCACTCCACTAGTAGCATGCAACACCCAGTATGTCAGATGCACCAAAAGAGGAAGGAATGTAGAAAAGAGTCTCCCAGATTGACAAGGTGTGTATGAGTAGCAGTCTGCAATGATGAAGGGGGCACCCACACTGTAGAGATCATAAATCTGTGGAAATATCAAAAGAAGAGTGAAAAAAATCCATGGACATAAACCTAGGGGGTTGGCTCAATGGGGATGTAGGCATTAGGCACCATCTGAGTTTCAGGAAAAGCACCTGATTTATAATTAAGAAAACAACATGACTGAGGCACCGCTGCCACCTGCTGACATTTGACCTAAATTGCAGGTTCTGCTTGGTTTGGGTTTTTTGTTTGCTTTTGGTTTGGGGGTTTTGTTTTGTTTTTAAGTTTCAAAAGCAACTTCTTCTAAAAGCTAAAACTCTGAAATCCACCATTGGAAGGGGTAACAGTCTCTCTTGTTATTGATACAGTCAGTGCTGATGACTGTGCATGTGGGAGGCCCACAAGCAGGGCTGGCCAAAGGAACACATCCAGGACCCACAGAGGCACAACTTCAAAGGCAGGCGGCTAGGAAGCCTAGCATTCTGTCTTACAGATGGATGGCTGCTGCTTAACCAAATGCTTGAGTTGTACTGTGAAGAGAAGAGAGAGCCAAAGCAGTCACAGAGGATGCCTCCACTAGTCTCAGCTGCAGCCTGGATAAGCTGCAGATGGGAATGTCAGGTAGGCGGGCTGTCCTCTGCTAAGGAAGGAAAAGGAATTACATTGGCTTGAGGACAATTTAGACCCAGGCAAGAGCTGATCTGGGCCAAGGATCTCAAATCTGATTGTGGACCTAGTGGCCCACGGGAAGCAATGAGAACCATTCTCTACTTGACAGAGAATACGGCAACATTCTAGGGGCTTGATCAGAGGTCAAGTCAAGAAGGGGCCTCCCCTGGATGCCACCTAGTCCAAATTCTTCATTTTGTAGATAAATAAACTAGGACTGAGAAAATTTAAATGGTTTGCCCAAAGGAGTCTGGTTCTTGGTTGTATGTAACTGAGTCCCAGGGTTCTAGAAAAAGGAGCAAAAAGAAAGGAAGAAAAGATGACAATGAAGCAGGAGTACATTTATTGCTAAGACACAAAAGGAAGGTAGAATCTCTAGATTCTGCTGACCATGTTCTTAAGGCTTAATGTTGGTATGGGGTAAGAAGAAACTGCTTCTGTATTATAAGAGAGGTCTCTGGGAAGAGGGATTTTAGAGACTGAACAAAGAGATAGCATGAGCTCTCTCTCTAGCTAAATGGAATGACTATGCGCATCATGGAGAAAAAATACTTAAAAGGTCCTCTGTGGTGTACGGAGAAGTGAGCTGGGGACTGAATACAGGGCCTCTCTGGTTCTGTGACTAAGCAGGGAGAGGACAATAAAGTTTTTTTAGATGACTATAAAATTAAAAAAAAAAACAGGGTGCTGTTTTCATCTGTACTCCTGAAGTTTTGAACACCCCATGGAATCCAATTTAGCAAGTTCTCTGATTCCCTCAATGGCTTCTGGGAATCATACTACCTCATGAAGCCTTGGCTGAACGGACAGGAAGCAATGATTTTTCTCACCTCCCAATGACCTACAAACAGCTCTTGGCACAAAATCCATAAGTGCTTAATACCATAGTTAGCAAAAAGTTCATTTAAGTATGCATGGACTTGCCTCCTCTGGGCAAACTGCATCTCAGCATGTTGGATGACTGTATAATAAACCTCCAGAATATAAGAGGAATCAAGTGTTTTTAAGGTTCATTAAGACACAAATATATAACCTACATTTATTTCTAAGAAGTGGAAGAAGCCTCTGTTTCCAAAGAACTAGAAAAAGAAAATAAATTGTAATTGGACCCAATTTTATATTTATTTTCACAATGAGAATGCGGCATCTGTACCTGTAGTCCTTTGAAGGTCAATGGCATGAACATCAATTATTACTGCTCAATACTATGAAAAATGCTGGGGGTTTCAGTTCTTTTTCTTATCTGGATAAAGACAAATTTGCCATATCATGGCACAGACTTTACATGCTTCTGGTGCGTGTCTGATTTTCCACTGTCGTCGCTTCTACTTCAAAAGGGACCCCTTCATTTAACTTGCCTAAAACAGTGCTCTTCATACAGGAGGACTTAACATCATTCGAAAAGGAAGAGACGCGTTCCCTATTAAAAGCTGTCTTTAATTCCCTTCTTTAACTTAAGGGTTTTGTTCCCCCTTGAAAAACTCCTTCCTTGTCTTTAAAATGCTAAATATAGAGAGCTTTACTCAATCAATAAAACATCAAAACCAAAAACCACAAGAAGTTACAAAGGGCAAGAGAGTAACTAACAAATTCTAAACAAAGAAAAAAAGTGGAAAAATGTGTCCCTGGCTCACTAAAACAAAGGTACATACATATCACCTGTTAACTGATTTTCTTAAACCAACTCAACGAGTTCCAAACTGTAACTAATCTCAGGGGCTTTGTTTTGGGGACGAGATTTGTAATGACATTAGCATAGGGAACTCCCAGTGTGCAAACTCCTTCCACTTCTGAACATCAGTAGTAATTCATCTGTAACTTATAATCTTAGAAAGCTGTGGAGTCGGAGGGAGTGAAGAAAGGAAAAAGAGAGGACAGGAGGGGAGAGAGAGAGAAGGAAGGGAATGAGGGATGAGGGAAATGGGAAACAAAAGAAGGGGGAAGGAAGGAGAAAGGGAGAAAATGAGAAACGAAGGAAGGGGGAAGGGAGGAAGGAAAAAAGTGTGTTGGATCTTTTTTGGGCCACTTTCCCTCCCTATCTCTTACTTCACCCCTCCCCCCTTCTCCTACCCTACCCCTCCAACAAATGGCACATTTTTTCCCCCAAAAAACTAAGAAAAATAACAGGTCTAAAAGTATGCCCACCCCGTATCTCCTTTAAGCTCTGCTGCTCCCTTTCAAGACAGCACAGAAAAGAGATTCCAGCAGACTTTGTAGGGTTTCTGTTTCCTTTCACAACTATAGTTCCATCCAGAAACAAGGAAACCCTACAACCAAATCCATTGTGTAAGGAAACAGACTTAAAAAAAAATCAATGAATTCAAGTGAATGAAACGATTTTCATCATTACTTCATATAATATTTATATTTTACCTGGAGAGTTTCTATTGTCTTTTTTTCCAAAACCCTCAACTTTACTAATCCATTTAGTGTTTATCTCATTTCAGATTACTGCACGCAGAGAATAATTAGCTTGAACAGAAAAGTTTTGCTTACCATATGAGGTTTAAAGCCCAAGCTCCTTTCTGAGGCCAAGTGGCATCAGAGAGTCCCCGGCCTAGCTGTCATGAGACTTGTATCTAGTTCCTGGGTCACACTGTAGTTGTGTGACCTGAGGCAAACCCCCTAATCTATGGAGCCTCTATCTTTTCACTTATGAAAGAGGGAAAATCCTCTTTGTTGTGGCCACCTCGTGAGGAGGTTCCAAGTATGAAATCCAAAAGAAAACTGTATAGCCCTAAGACAGTGTAGGCTTATTCCTTAGCGCTGTCTGTAACCTCAAGTGCAGGAGGATCCTCTTCACTTTTCAGCCTCTCTCATGGGAATGTTGTGAGAATTAATGAGGCAGTAAATGATAAAATGGCTCCTATGATGCTTAGTAAGAGGGTAGAGTGAACCATTTCCTATTTTAAATATGCAGAAAAAAATTCAGCTGTGTTACTACCACCCCCGCAGCTCCTGATCAAGCACCCCAAAGTACAGTAACATTGTGCATTAGTAGATAAGCACCTTGGTCATGCCTAAGTGAAATAAAATTTTATTGGGGGAAAAAATATAACAAAATGTTTGTATCAATGCTCCCACCAATTAACTTCTCAATTAACTACCAAAGAAATGCACACCAGGTGAGCCTTTTCAAAGGCTGTATTAGAGTAATAAACTCTTAAAAACAGAACTTTCAAAATGTTAGGTGCAGTAGGCCTTGTGAATGTCATCGCTTAACAGCTCCTTCCCCACTGGCCCATCCTCGCCTCATCCTCCCTTCTCTGGGTACGCACCCAAGGTTCAGGTGTTTGAGCTTCTGGAGGCTGCTGATCTGCGTGGGCAACTCTTCAATTTGGTTATTGAAAAAGTTCAGCACTTCCAGATTCTTCAGTTCTGCCACGTTTGGAGGCACAGCTGTGGAAACAAAATGTTGAGTGTGAACGGAGAAACCTGACTCCCAGTGAGGATGCCAGCAACACATTTTTTTAAAAATGAGAGAGAGGGATGTGACTCCAATATGACCATCTCTTTCACATGTAACTGTCTGTTAACATCACTTTTGGTTCTGCATCCTCCAAGAAATAATCTCCCACTTTGGAGCTGTGCAAATATCCTTTCTCACAGAATATACTTTACAAACATAGATGGCATAGAAGAGATGGGGAGGAAGGGACAGAAAAATTCAAAAAAGAAAAAACCTACCACAAGAATACTGCAGTGCCAGAAATACACAGCCAGCTACAGGAACACTCGGGAGCCTTGTACGAGCACATTTTTTATTTCTTCTCTAATGAACTTTTTTTTTTTAAACATAAGGGCTTTCCTGAAAAGAAAGAGCAGAAGCCCAAATCCCCTCCTGGGGGAACGACCTATCCATCTGACTATTTAAATAATCTAACATCTGAATAGCTGTCCGCTTAACATTTGACTAAATCACAACAATTTAAGTTCCATCTTAAATGATGAACTGTTCAACCAGGGCAGTTTTCTGATTTTCTCTTGGGTAAAAGATTATGATCGATACACACAAAAAAAGGTTACATCAGATTAGCAACAGATCAATGCATGGTTATTATCTAGAAATATGAAAAACCAACTCAGCAGCACAATATGAATGCTGTTGTGCTGATCAAAGGTCTTAGGAAAACACTAAAGACCTGAAGGGGAGATTTTGAATACAGATAAAAACCCAACCAAAACAAAACCAAAAAAACCCTAAATCAGCTACAAGGCTGCTTACAAATAATAATGACAGAAATGAAACCAAAAGATAATAATGGCTGACATTTTAATGTTTGAAAAGTATTTTATACATATTATCTCTAATTTGCATGAAAACCCTATGAGAATAATCCTGCTATTATCATTATTTTGATTTTTGAAGATGCAGAAATTAAGACTCAGAAAGACTAAGGGACTCTTCTGGAGTCATACATCTAGTGACCTTCCAGGGGCATGCAGCTCAATGAGTGTTTGAGGCAGGATTTGAAATGGGGTCTTCCTGATTCCAAGTTCAGCAATACCACCTTACTAATGGAAAAATGTACTAGTTATCTGTCTAGGTGGTTGAACCAAGGGACATCAAGAATTTCTGGCCTCATTCCCACGTGAGCATTAGTATTCATAAAGACTCCACAAATGAGAGAAGAAATCGTGAAATCGGCATGCACTATCATAGCAAGTAAAAAAAGTTGACTGGCCTTAACTGAGGAGACTGTGCTTCCCTGGACACTATAGCAAAGAGGGGTATGTGTTTGTTGTGTGTGGCATGTGTGTGTGTGTGTGTTCTCCAGGGAAGCAAATAGTAATCAGCATTCCTGAGAAGTTCTCACCAGCCCCTTCCACACTTGGCATGGTCCCAGTAGGAATAAAGCTGAAGGTGGTGAATTATCTGAGGCGTGAAGCCAAGCCCCAGGACTTCGGTCCATAATTTTCATTTCCATGAAAACTCACATATTCATGGTCTGGTTCCTTTTAGAGAGAGACGAGGTTTGGTAGAAGGAAAGGGGAGGTTGTCTTTGGCACCAGACACTACAAGAGAATGTGAATCAATGTGGCATTAACTACAAAAAAAGAAAAGGAAGACTGTTTCAGGAGGCCAATGGCCCAAATCTGGATTTTGTCCGTGACATAAGCTGGTGGCTGACCTGGTCAATTTTAATGGAAAATCTAGGGGGCTGGAAGGTGTTATCTCAAATCATGCCTTCTGGATAGTGACCTTCTATATTGCCTTTGTATACAATTTTGCTAGAGAAAGTGCCATTTGGGGTATGGCCAAAGTAACAAAGAAGCCCACAGAATTCAATCTCATTCACTTTGTGATACCTTGTCACAATGAAGCTAAGTAAAAACAATATTTAATGGCATACTTTGTATAAATAAATGGCACGCAATAAATGTTTGCCAGCTGAGTAGCTGCAAACTACCTTATCTATTAACAAGAAGTCATTTGACATGCAGGTTAAAAAAAAGCAAGCCTTCTGAAGTACGGTACCAGAGATCTCCTACTATGTGTTCCTCGTCCTTCAGCTCCCACTAAGACAGCTTTCACCTCACTCCTCTTGGTAGTGTTAAAAACAATAAGGAAGGCTAGTGAAACCAGCACAAAATGATGATCTTGATTTAGCCACAAAGCAAGAATAATGCAGCCAGAATTACTGCTGCTTTCCCAAAGTCCCTCTGCCAATACAATTAAATGCTGGTCTGGAGGTATCGCCCTTTTTGACAGGATGAGAGATTATTTCACTCTCCTTGCTAAATCAGTCCAATTTAAAACCACAAATTATGCTAAATGTGATTTAGGGCTTTGTTTTGTGGACACAAACAATAACCCCACATTCAATTTACTCGAGCTCTCCTAGCCATTTGGTCCGCATAGGAATGTTGTGCTAAGGATTCCATTTCATTTGTAAAGAAACCTCTCTCCCTCAGACAACATGACCAACCCAATGTTCTGTCCCAACTATGAAATTTAGTTCTTAGCCACCATAAAACTCAAATGACACTAATCTTCAGGCTTGAATTTTATAAGTAGCATTTAGAAGTAGCTACACCATTATCAGGATAAGTTTGTGGTTGTTCAGTCATGTCCTATTCTTCGTGACTCCATTTGGGGTTTTCTTGGCAAAGATACTGAACTATTTTGTCATTTCCTTCTCCAGCTCATTTTACAAAGGAAGAAATTGAGGCAGATAAGGTTAAGTGACTTGCCCAAGGTCACACAGCTAGGAAGTGTTTGAGGCCATACTTGAACTCAGGTCTTTCTAACTCCACGGCCAGTGGTCTATCCACCATATGACCTAGTTGCCCGTTAGAAATGGAAATTTCAAAGCACATTTTTGTCAAACAATTTCCACTTAAAATAACAACTACATATTTACAGAATATTCTACAATTTCCAAATTGCTATCGTTTCAGTGAACTAAGGTACAAGGGGCACCTGAGCAATGTTTTGAAGGAGTCTGGGGATTCTTTCAGGCAAAGAAGAGGGTAATCAGTACCCCAAACATGAGAGAAGAGGATACTCATGCAAAGACATGGAAATGTGTTTCTGGGGAACTGCTAAAAGGCCAGTTTGACTGGTATGAAACATGGGAGAAAGTGAGCAATATTAAATAAGACCAGGAAGTAGGTGGGCACCAGACTGTGGAAAGGTCTGAAAGCCAGGGTAGGCAGTTTAAATTTGACCCCAGAGGTAAAGGGGACCTATCGAAAGCTTCAGAAGTGAGGCAGAAAATTCAGAGCGGGCTTTGATAGCTAACCAGAGGAATTTACCATTTAAAGAATGGAACGAGATAAAACACAACTGAAGTGGGCTTCTCATAGCAGTTTCTCTTCAAGTGAAAACTGGAAAACTATTTATTAACAACATTGTAAAGGAAATTTCTGTTCTGGACTTTTTGGACTATATGACTTCTGAAGTCCCTTCCAAAACCAATACAGGAACACCTACATATCACTGAGCCATTTCACAGGTGAGGAAACTGAGGCACAGAGAAACTGAGTGACTTACCTTATCACACTATGATTTCATGAAGTAACATTATGCCTAACTTTTATAATAACAGTAATAATAATAATAGCTAGCATTTACATGATGCTTTAAGGTTTGCAAAGTGCTTTACAAATAGTATCTCAACTTATCCTCAAAAAAAAAAACCCAAAACAAAACCCTGTGAGATAAATGCTATTATCCTTCCTATTTTAAAGATGAGGAAACTGAGGCATTTAGAAGCTAAATGACTTGCCCAAGGTCACACAGCCAGTAAGTGTCTGAGGCCAGATTTGAACTCCTGTCTTTCTGACTCTGGATGTCCAAGGTCACACAGGTATGTGGTAGTACCAGGTTTCTTCTGACTCCAGGTGTCGTCCTCTTTCCAATGATTAGAAATCATTCTAATCATTTTCCTTCAAGGTTCAGCTCAAGTACGACCCCTACCATGTAGCTAAGTTGTTAGTATGCTTTCCTCCTCCCCCAAAATTCTAAGAGCACTTGGAACTGTCCTCAGCCTTTTTTTTTCTTTTTTTTTGGCATTATGTTTCTGTATCTATCACCTCCCTTCAGTGGAATGTAAGCTCCCAGAGGGGATAGCCTATTTTGTTTTGGTCTTGTTAGGCACAGTGTCTTGCACAAATCAGGCACTGATATATGACTGTTAAGTTGAATTAGTACAAAGTATTATGAAGGGGAAGATGAGGAATAATTACATCTCTTAAAAAGCAAACAGCATTAGCTGTAATTTAGACAAAACCTCTCTTTGTCCACAAAAAGGCAGCCAGTTCAAAGATATATGTCACATAAATAAAAAATGGCTATTATCTAATTTTGACATGAGCTTTTATAAGGATTATTGTGAAAATCTGGTGCTGATAATGTGAAGATGCTTCTAGAAAATACAGGAAAAAAATGATGCAGAAGAAAAATATTAAGGACAGTGATGACACATTAGCCAAATCAATGTTCAAATGTCAACTTTACACAGAGCACCCATTTGGAAATATCCCCCAGCTGTCAATTGGTTCTTTTTCCATATCATCAGGTGGACAAAGCTATTAGACGTGAAGAAATAGGCTAGTGGGACAAAGGAGTGGCTTGCTCCCCAAAACAAGCAAGTTAAACCCAAGTCATGGAATGAATGGACATGATAAAAAAAATGGCATATGAGCACAGAGGACTTAATTATTTCCAAAGCACACAATACATTTTCCTGCTACTCTTGCTATCTGGCTACAGGAGAATGGTCTCTCTGACACATGGGCTGGACACAGGAGAAAGGACTGCCCTGTTGTCAGATTATTTTTGGAACTGTTCTAGATGCAGAATAAGGTGACTATACCATGCCACGTACCATCACTTCTTCTGGTAATTCAGTTGAACTTAGCAAACATTTTTTAAAATATCTGTAAGCAAAAGTGTATGCTAGGTTCCTGAGATAGAAAGCCCTCAAGGAGCTTCCACTTACTGCAGGGTGGGTGCATGACATAGACACCATAAGTATAATACCAGACAGGGTGTTATGAAAGCACAGGAGAAATCCAGACAAAATGTTCTAGAAGAACATGAGAAAGAGGAAGGCATTTTCAATGAGAAGGATCAGAGAAGGCTTCATGGGAAGGTGGTACATGGACCATTTTGAAGGAATGAGGGCCACATACCATGACCTGGGACCCAAATTTTGTCTTCTCTTTGTTTCAGGCCTGAAAACGCTCAAACTACCTGAATGTCAGTCACATCTAAGAACCAAGTCTTGATGCTGCTTCTAAAGTCAGCCACATATTAAGCATGGCTTGACAATTCCTAGAGATGCTTCACAGGCAAAGCAGGATAGATGCTAGGAAGGGAGAATGGGGCTGCCTACCTACCTATCTCAAGAACACAGGAGACATTTCCCATGAGCTTCTCTGAGACAAGAAGCCTCAATATATCCAGTCTAGGAGTCGGGCTGGTAGCTGAGAACTTGAGGTCCAAGTAGACACTGACCCCAATCTCATTTATAATCCCCAAATAAAACATTTCTTCTTTTATAGGAAGCCTTTCCTAACCCCTCCTAATTCTAATGCCTTCCCTGTGTTAATTATCTTCTATTTGTTCTCTATATAATTTGTAAATAATTGTTTGCACATTGTCTTCCCCCATTAGACTGTAAGCTCTTTGAGGGCAGGGACTGTCTTTTGCTTCTTTTGGTATCCCCAACCCTTAGCACAGTGCCTGACGCATAGGAGGCACTTAATAATGTTTACTGATTGATACTGATTATGAGTTATAAATCATCAATATTTTAAAGAGTCCTAAATATGCTAAGAAATACACAATAGAACAGAGATTGTAAAATCAATGAGCTTACATTACAGAGAATGCCTTCCCCAACCCTGCCATTTATTACAAAATCAACAAAAAAGGTGGAAAGATTTCTCATTCTGGAAGGATGATGTTTGGGAACTTTTTTTTTAATTTATTTATTTATTTTAGTTTACCACACACGGTTCTACATAGTTTTGAGTTCCAGATTTTCTCCCCTCCCTCCCCCTTCCCTCCTGAAGACGGCATGGAATCTCATATAACTGTCATGTATAACTTCGCATTGAATTAATTTATGCACTAGTCAAGTTGCGGAGAAGAATTTTGACCAATGGAATGAATCATGAGAAAGAAGAAACAGAACCAAAAAAAAAACAACAACCCAAAAACAAAAACAAAAGAGAAGCAAAAAAGGCGAGCATGTAGTACCCCTCGATCTGTATTCAAACTTCACAGTTCTTTCTCTGAATGAAGATAGCATTCTCCATCGTGAGTCCCCTGGAGTTGTCCTTGCCCCTTAGGTTGCTGAGAAAAGCGCAGTATGTCAGGGTTGGTTCTCACAGAATCCATATATCTGTGGCTGTGCACAATGTTCTCCTGGCTCTGCTCCGCTCACTCAGCATTATGTCGTGTAGGTTTTTCCAGGTTGTTACGAAGTCTGCATCATCCACGTTTCTTACGGCACAATAGTATTCCATCACCTTCATATACCACAGCTTGTTCAGCCATTCCCCAATTGATGGGCACCCCTCTGATTTCCAATTCTTGGCTACCACAAAAAGAGCTGCTATAAATATCCTTGTACATATGGGTCCTTTTCCCGCTTGTGTGATGTCTTTGGGATACAACCCTAGAAGTGGTATTGCTAGGTCAAAGAGTATGAACATATCTATAGCCTTTTGGGCATAGTTCCAAACTGCTCTCCAAAATGGCTGGATCAGCTCACAACTCCACCAGCAATGCAACAATGTTCCAATTTCCCCACATCCTTTCCAGCATTTATCATTTTCTTGTTTTGTTATTTTAGCCAATCTGACAGGAGAGATGTGGTATCTAAGAGTTGTTTTGATTTGCATTTCTCTAATCAGTAGTGATCCAGAGCATTTTTTCATATGCCTATAGATAGCTTTAATTTCTTCCTCTGAAAACTGCCTGTTCATATCCTTTGACCATTTCTCAATTGGGGAATGGCTTGTATTCCTATATATTTGGCTCAGTTCCCTGTATATTTTAGAAATGAGGCCTTTAGCAGAGATACTAGTTGCAAAGATTTTCTCCCAATTTTCTGCTTCCCTCCTAATTCTTGTTGCATTGGCTTTTTTTGTACAAAAACCGCTTTTTTTTTTTAAATGACAGTAACAATCGCAAATACTGTGCTCCAAAATTTGGGAGCTTTTACACTAGACATAATGAAAACTCATTTTCGTAATCCATTCACCAAGGAAGAAAGACTTAAAGAGTAAAACAGAATGCTCAGACTGTTTATTTTTTTTAATAGTTTAAGCACTCTTTAGGGACCATCTGGTTAAACCCTCTCATTTAACACATGAGAAACTGAGTCTTAAGTGGATGGCTCGGGGTCACACAAGTTATAACCTAGATTTGATCCCAGGATTTCTGACTCAAAATCTTGTGTCCCTCCCACCGTACCACACTTCCTCCCTTAAAGAGGCCATTACCAAGTTAAAACCCAACATAGTATTTTTGTAGTGCCTGGCACACAATAGGTGCTTAACATATGATCAGTGATTTACTGATGCACAAAAGGAATACTGGCAAGGTCATCTAACACATCAGCCCTCTTCTGACCATCTCTGGGAGTTGCTTGCTGAGTTCGGCAGTTGGCACAATTTTTTTTCTTTGAATCAGATTTGTGTTTGGGAAATTGCTTCTCCCAATACAGATTGGCCCTTTTTCTGGAAGTTACACAGTTGTCTGGGGGCACCAAAAGGTGTATGTGTCAGGGGTAGGGTCTGAACCTCAGCAGCTCTCTATTCACTAGGCCACACTGTCTCCCACTGGTCAAGTATGGGAAATAACTCCATGTGGTTAACATACCCACTCTTACATTTCTATTTCCAAGGCTCTGGCTACTGAGAATAACAATTTTTTAGATCAGATTCTGCTTTTACAGTCACTTGTGGTGAAACCAACTAAATGCCAGCAAGAATACGGCAAACACTAACGAGAAGTCATGAAAAAAACCCAGATTTGTTGAATCCAAATCAGTCACTTAGCAGCAAATTCATCATAGCCAAATGCTATCACATTATGAGGTGGCACTCATTTTCTAAGCCATGTGGCATCTCTGAGGAATGATGGGTAACAGCAGCAGCAAACAGGCTAACTTGGCATCCAGCAAATTGGGTAGCTGTTTGTGAGAGAAGACATCATGCAGCCCATGAGGCAAAGAGGCCAAGCCACAAGGAGCGACAGGCCCTCCTAGCAGCAAGCTCCCAAAAAGAGAAGGACAGGCACTGCATGAATGCAAGATGTGTGGAAAGGCAGGCCTGTTGCGCACTGCTTCATACACTCATATGAATGTCCTCTTAATGGCAAAGGATAATCACAGGTTATGTAACGTCAATGCTGTGACTGATTCTGAAAAATGGCAAACCCTAAAAAGCTGTCCTGATCGTATGGGATGTTTCATCTCAGAGGCACAGTAGTGGAAGGGGAACCCCCCAGCTGCTATGCCAACAAGGATGATCTGGGGGCTACAGTTCCTATCACCACCTTTTAGCCCATGCAACATGAGCAGGGTTCTTTTCAGGCTCAAGGATCACAGAATGAAAAATCTGGAGCTGAAAGGGCCTTTGGAGATCATCCAGTCCAGCAAGGTTGAACAATTCCTTTAAGTCCCAACTAAAATCTCGCCTTCTATTGGAAGCCTTCCCCAACCCCTCTTCATTCCAGAGCCTGCTCTTTGTTGTTCCCTATGTAGCCTGTATAGAGCTTGCTTTGTTTGTATTTGTTTAGACATTGTCTCCCCCGTTAAACTGGGAGCTCTTTGAGGGCAGGAAGATCTTCTGCCTCTTTTTGTGTCCCTGGCACTCAGCACAGTTGGTATTCAATAAATATTTCCTGATTGACTGACCTGCAATACTCCTGAGTGTAGCCTGAACCAGATTAAAGAATAATTGGGAAATATTTAATAAAATAAAAATAAAATAGGACATAGGCAATGTTAATAGACAGTTTCTTAAGTCAACATGAGACCCTCAGGGATTCATGTATGATTTAGTAGCCCTATTTCTATTTGGGTTTGACAATACTAATGTATTCCAACCTTCTCATTTTATGGATGAGGACGCTGAGGCCCAGGGAAGCTAAGTGTTTTGTTCAAGGTCACACAGATATAAGCCTCAAAGGCAGGATTTGAACCTAAGGCCTCTGACTCCAGAGCCAATGCTCAGTGCACAGGTCTAGACAGAGTTTAGCAGTCTGGCATCATCCCTGGAAAAGGCCTATAATCCTAACCACTAGTTATTTAGCAGATAAAAAGGGAAAGAATCTCCTTGAGCAGAATAAACTCAAGCAGAAGAATTCACAGGATAGGGGCAAAGTCTCATTATACAACATTTTTATGCAATATGTATTGACTGTCCAACACTAAGTAATATTGTACATTTTTAAAATTAGGTGCTAATTATATAGATGCCAATCATTTGAGCAAGTTAGAAATGTTAGCCATGAATACCTTACACATGCATATCCCCTCCAAGGTCCTATTCTTGGCCCTCTTCTCTTCCCATTCTATACTCCCTCCCCTAAGCGATCTCATCTGCTCCCATGGCCTCAATTATCACAGCTAAAAAGATCAAACTGAAATCTATATATCTATATATCCATTCCCAACATTTCTAACCATCTGCTGAATATTCTACTCAGTGGCCTGCCTGCATCTTGAATGCAACATTCCCCAGATCATATTCCCCCACCAGGTCTGCCTCTCCTTCCAAAATTTCTTTCTTCTACTGAAGGTAGCACCAACTTCCCATCGCCCACACTGGGTCATCTCTGACTGTCGCCTTTCATCTCATCAATTACCAAGCCGAATTCATTCTACCTCTGTAACACTGTCTTCACTGGTCCCCCTTTGTGTCTATAGCCACTATTAACTAGTTGTCCTGGACTATTGTAACAGACTCCTTCTTGGTCTTCTTTAGACTAGCCCTTCTCTACTCCATCCTTCCCACTGCTGCCCAAACTATCTACCCAAGGCACTGTTTTGCTCATTCCACTTCTCCAGGCAAAGCTTTGACAAAGGTGCTTCTATAAAGCTTCTTCTGACCTGTAGATTCTACAATCTGCAATCCAGTGTGCTTTCTACTATGCAAAACTGACTTATTAGACAATGATTTTTGTTTTTAACCTGGAACTTTGCTCTATCAGGAAAGAAAATAACTTGAGTTTGATCTTGTCTATTCCAAAAGTTGCTTCTCTGCCAGAACCTAGAGCATTTTAGGTCACATGACCAATGAGCAAATTCCCTAGGATGGCAGTCATACTCAAGTGACAGGCTGAATTTCCATCTTTTCTAGGGAGAATTTATCTTAGATGAAATCTTCATTCCAGAGAGGTCAGCTTAGCCCAGTGGCTCAATGCCAGTATAATTTGGATGAATCACATATACAGAATACAGACATTATTTCTATACACCAATAAGAGTTTGAGTGATTTAGGTATCAGGTATAGATATATAAGAGGATAAATATCTACATTCAAGCTAGTTTTCTTTTTTTATAATCTTATTTTATAAAGCACTAAGCCTTGTTAGCTTATGCTTCTACAGATCTGAGGATGAATACTATGAAAGAAGGATTCTGCGCGCGCGCGCACACACACACATACACACACATGATGTATAAGCAGATTTCAAGTGTCTTAAGAACAACTGGAGCCTTGGGATAGCTCCGCAAATCAATATTTAATGCCATCAGGCAGCCAAGCTTAGATCTGAACAAAAGGTAGATTCTCACTATCTTTTTAGGTGTTTTGTTTGTTTTAAATTAAGCGGTATACAAGTGTTCTTTACCCCACAGGCATCAAACAGCATGGAAGGACACCAAAGCAAAAGGATCCAAATGTTACTCTCTCTAAAGGACCTTCACGTGATACTCTAACACTTCCAACTGGCCATCTCCTCCAACGCCTGCCTCCCCACAGCATGGACAGTGACCCTGGCTTCTTAAAGGCTATGTCCATTAGAACAGCCTTTGGCAGGCCCTACAACAAGGCGGAAGGACAGAATGTGCGGCCACTGTCTGAGGGCTAGCCAAGGGAAGCCAGGCTCATGAACAGAGCAGCACCAGGTCCAGGAAATGTGTGGCCATGTCACCCCCCAGAGGTCACACTGCTACTGTAACACTACTAAGAGCTCACATATAAGCCCTGTACTGCTTGCAAAGCGCTTTACATACATTATCAAATACAATCCTCCAAACATCCCAGAGAAGTGTTATTGTTATTACTACCCTACGGTTGAGTCAAATGAGGGTCAGAGAGGTGAGGTCACTTTGTGAGGGTGACACAGCTAGTGAGTTATCTCAGTCCACATCCTTGGAACTTAAAAGTCCGGCTTATTGCAATTTCCATAAAACTCCTTGTAATAAATGAACTGAGCCCTAGTCTGGTGGGTCCTGAAACCCTGATTCCTCTCTGGAAGCAGGGAACCAACATTAACAACACGAAGATCAAACAATATTACAAAGAAACATCTGCACCACCCACACTTGAAGACCACAAGTTCAAAGGAGCACATCACTGTGCCAATTCAGGCAGTTTTGCTGTCTGGCTGCCTCGGTATGGCAAGCAAGTGAGAGGGAGACTCACTAGCCCAAGAGCTGGTAAGCATCTGGGGCTGAACTGAAGCTCTCGATAAACATGTGTTGACTCTGATTCTGATAAACAGGTATTTTGTGGCATATCCATAATGTTCTAGACTGCAAAACCGGATTTTGTCTATTCCTGGTCCACGCTAAAAAATGCTGCCCTTTCATATGGAGACACATTAGCTGAGAAATGCTAGTCTGTTCATACAACAGAGTTAATGTCTGGTCTCATTATCTAGATGCCAATTCTCTTAGCAAATTAGGAATTTTATTCTTGAGCACCATTTTAATGATTATATGTAAAAAATTAGAGTCTTTTCACTGTCACATTCGAATAATTGTACTCTTCAGAATCTTTATAAGCAGAGAAAGGTCATAAGCATTTCAGAATGATTAATTAGCTTTGTTTCCAGACCAAATATACAAGGTGGGTAATGAACTAATTACACAAGAATCTGAAGTTTAAAAGTACTGCGAAGATAACTGTCTTCATGGGTTTTATAGGATTTTCCCCCAAACAGCGACTAAAATAGTAAAGTGCAATAGTGAGTGATTATTTGAAGAGATAAAGTTTATTAAACTAGCTTCTCATTAAAATGGATCTACATATTTGCCATTTTAAAAATAAAACAACTAAATATCTAAGTCTCCAACTGACATGGACAAAAAAAAAACCCAACACTGTGAATAGCTTTATATTTAAATAAGAAAATTAATGCTACTCTAAGCCAAGCTATCAACAAGTATTTATTGAACACCTACACATAGGCACTTAATGTATTTCATTATCGATTTAATTAAAACAAAACAGATCTGCTTAGAATTCAGCAGCTCTAGTCACCCTGAGCAACCAAAATTATTCCTGGTCTAATTCATCAGGGGAAAAAAAAGGTTCCATTTTTCATCCATTCATCCAATACGTATTGAAGCCTACACTATCCAAGACCCAGTGGCAGATCCAAAAATAAAAAGAATCAGTCCTGTTCTCTGTCTTCATAAGGCTTCAAGTCTAGAACCATTTATGGAGGGTGGGGCAGAGCAAAAGTCATTAGGAAAAAAGTAATAGCCATCGAAAGGTAAGGTCACTAGGATAAATATCTCCAAATTATATAAGGTATATGTGTATTCAAACACATTCTAAAGATGAGGCTACAATGGGAGTATTTTTGATTTCTTTGGAGCCAAGAGACCTGCCACACTTCTCTCTCCTCGGCCAGGGTCCTGCAGACCTCCAAATTCTTTTAGGAACATACGGTTAAAATTACACTCCTGTGCTCCAATATGCTACTGGGCTAGCAGGGCAATACATCAAGAGTGAGCTTTAATTTGGGAGCTGGGACTGAGGAAATGGTGTTGGATAGCTTGGGGAGGAAGTGACACCTAGTGAAGGGTGAGCAGAAGGACAGAGGACTTTCTCAGAGCCCTGAGAAGAATGCTTAAAGAGTGGCATTCAGAGTATAAGAAGGACTCGAAGTTTAAAGCATTAAAGAAAGGCTGAAAGAAAAATTAAACCTAATTGGTGGAGAAAGAAAAGTGGGCCCAAGGAAAAGGGAGATTTCAAACAGACCAAAAGTGACAATGGATAATTTCTTCATTCTAAGAGGGAACAGAGACACCTGTGTGGCCTTGGGTAAGTAACTGGGACTTTCTGGGCAACAGCTTCCTCAGATACAAAATGTCAGGGTAAGACTAGATGGGCTATGAGGTTCTTTCTGGCTCTACATTTGTGATCCTGGGGCATGCCCCGCCCCCAACCTCCTCACTCCACCCCTGTACTTCACACATTGTGGCCTCTGTCTCAGAGAGGCTCATTCCTCTCAGAACCTTCACTTTTAAGGAGGATTAGGCGGTGGCAGATTAGAGACGGAGTGCAGGATCTAGGGTAAGGAACACCTGAATTCAAATCTGGCCTCAGATACTTATGAGCTATGTGACCGTGGGCAAGTCACTTCACCCTGCTGGTCTCAGTTTCTTCATCTGTAAAATAAGCTGGAGAAGGAAAAGGCAAACCACTCCGGTATCTTTGCCAAGAGAACTTCAAATAGGGATCACAAAGAGTCAAAAAGAATCAGACATGACTGAAATGACTGAGTAACAACAAGTAGGTCAGCCATGTCTTCATTCTATTTCAGGTGCTCCCATTTTCCCTGCAATACCCCTTTTGAAATCTTCCCCCTTTTAGCTTGCTTTTATGTGCTATCTTCCCCATTAGAATGTAAGCACTTTGAGGACAGGGACTTCCTTCCTTTCTGCTTATATTTGGAATCCCAGAGTTTAGCACAGTGCTTGACATGTAGTAGGTACTTCATAAATGCCTGTTCACTTGACTTGACTCTTAAGAGTCCCCTTCTTCCTTTAAGGTCCAACTTAAGCACCCATCTTCTGCATGAAATGCTTCCTAATTACAACTACAAGTGGCATCTCTCCCAAACTTTGTTGTTCAGTTCTCTTTCAGTCATGTCTGACTATTCCTGGGACCATTTGGGGTTTTCTTGGCAGACACACTGGAGCAGTTTGCCATTTCCTTCTGCAGCTCATTTTACAGATGAGGAAACCAAGGCAAACAGGGTGAAGTGACTTGCCCAGGGTCACACAGCTAGGAAGTGTCTGAGGCTGAATTTGAAATCAGGAAGATGAGTCTTCCTGATTTCAGGCCCAGTGTACCAACTAGCTGCCCCTCCCCAAACTACCTTGTATTTGTGTATATTAATAAATTTTGTTGACTTAACATAATTAAAGAACTTAACCTCTCAGGAAGTCAGTTTTCTTGCCTATAAAATTAAGGAGCTAAATTGGGTCGTCTCTGGATTCTTATGAAACTTTACATCTATAATACCTAATACTGCATGATAACTACATTGCAAAGTTTCAAAACTAAAATCTGAGTAGGGCCTGAGGAGAAAAGTCATTATTGATAGGATAGTCGGGAATAGATTCTTGGAGGACACATCTAAAATGTGCTTTAAAGGGGAAGAAATTTGACAGATCAAAGGGGGTGAGGCCAGACTATTCCAGGTATATGGAGGAGCAGAGGCAGGAAATCTCAGGGCCTGTTCTGCAGGCAGACTGTAGGAGTTTCACTAGAGAGACATAAGGATATGAGGCTGGATAGATGGAACCGTTAACAGTGAAATCAACAAAATCACAAGAATATGATATACAAAGGCTATGATGATGTAAGCAAGGCAGAGTGGATAAAGATTTGGCGGGCCACAAAGAGCTGGGTTCAAATCCTGCGTCCCACACATATTAGGTATGTGATCCCTGGCAATTTACTTAACTTCTCAGTGCTCTGGGCAGCTCAGACTAATTTGCAGAAAGTGTGAACATGAATGGGTAGAGGGAGTTTCATTTCATGAGTGGCTCCCCATACCAATAAAACCACAGATCCAGTCCTTGTCCCTAATGCTGATATAAGGCTTCAAGGTTTATAAAGCATTTTACAGATATTATTGGTCCACACAACAAACCTGTAAGGCAGTTGTATTTAACTACTTATCATCCCCATTTTGCAAAGGAGGAAACTGAGGCTGACAGGGATCAGTGACCTGTCCAAGGTCATATAGCTAGAATGTGTCTGAGGCAGAATTTGAATTCAGGTCTTTCTAACTTCAAGTCCAATAACCACACCGTCTCTTTACCAAGCCATCTCCCAATGATCCAGAGAACAGCTAATGCAACGTACCTCCCTCCTCCCAATAGACAGGCAGAGAAAAAAGGAGAGCAAAATGCTGTGTGACTGTCAGATATGGTCACTGGATTAAGTATTTTTTTGTTCTTTGTGAGGTTTTTTGTTATTGTTGGTTGTTGTTACAAGAGAAGGTTCAATCTGGAATAGCAAAACAAAAAGCACCGACAAAAACTTTTTTTTTAAAGAAAGATAATGCTCTTTCTGGCTCACTTTCTTGTCTGCCCCTTCTTTCCTGCTACACACAGAGGGTAAAGATCCCAGTTCACTCATAATACAGAAAGTAAACCAGGGCTGGTGCCAGTGACAATCTGCTCACTGGACCTCAGGGTTTGAACCTTGGCAATCTTGGAGCCAGAATCCCAGGCAGGGTGTCACAGCCAGACCACCTGACATGGAAACCCGCAGTAGCCGGGGGGCTGAGAATGGAGCCCAAGAAGGGATTTTGAACTTGGAACTGAGCCTGGGCTCTATAGGAAGAGGCAAGCTACAAACTCAATTCCTTTCCCTCCCCAGAGACTGAGGTGGTGCAAGGAGAGAAGATTGTGTCTCTCAGGCGTTGGGAAGTAACTCTACATAAGTAACACTGACCACCCTGGCCTTCACTTCATAAAGGCCATGTAGGCTGCATTTTACTTTCTCTCTCCCCACACTCCACTCTTCAGTACCCTTAAGAGGTTTAGGCTCTCTACAAATGGTTCCAGCCATCCCAGATGGTGTTCTAGCCAAGTATAGGGCGTGATACCCTACACTCCAATTCCATTTGGCCACCAACAGTCAGATTGGCTTTTACAAGGGAATATCTGATTCAAAAGATACAATCACAAAACATACAGACTTGCTTCCCAATGTGTGGGAGGCACAATTAGGACAGCAACAGGGCCAGTTCCAATTGATCTGGTGCTCAGTGATCAGAGCAGGGGATGGGAGGTTAATGGTAGCAATGGTTGTGGGGTGAAGTCTCCTAATCTCTAAAGAAACCAGGCTGGGGAAGTCACTTTATTCATCAGTCTGCCACCATCACAGTCCTTAAGAGGAGGTGGTGCCAAGTCAGAAGGCTCAGTGCCCAGGAAGATCAGTAATGAGGAAAGTCTCTAGGGCTGAGTAGCATGGGCCAATTCACTTCATCACCTCTTTCCACCACAGTCTCAGTGAGGAGTAAGGACTGTGGCCAAGGCTGGGACAGCTATGCCAGTGGTGGTTGGAGCAGCACTTTCAGTAGTAGCTGCCCCCACCTACCTAAGGCTTTGATGATGACAGAGACTGAAGGCAATCCTCCCTTAAATGATGCCTTTTGTTTGCACAGTCATTTCCAGGAATACCTCCCCCTCCTCCCTCCAACCCCTACCTCACTTCCCTTGTGGCCAAGAAAAATAGCTAACAAAACCATGTGACAAAACAAATGTTTTGATAGAGTATGTAACACTCCATCTCTCTAGTCCTCCTCCTCTCCAATGAAAGGGTGAACTTCAAAGGCAAGACAACAAGCTACAGCTGACAAGACACACTTGGGATACAGGCATTCATGAATACACTTTTTCTTCTGGCACCCTTAGGAAGAAGCAGAGATTCTGAATGTTATCGCTAAGAATCAGCCTAGTTGGCTCCCCACCACTGCTCCTCCCCAGTGGTGCTTCCAAACACCATGCCTTGCCACTCAGCAATTATAAAACTACCTCAAATTTAATCGTTGCCTTTCTTCTGCCAAGCACTCAGTGAGTCCCCACATTTGATCTTCTTTATCCTCAAAATGTTCAATCTAACAAGATGGAAAATACAGGAGTGAGTTGTCCTACCTTCGAGATAAAGGAATTTAAACTGAAAGGATGTCTGACTGGACTTCAGGCCACAAAGAGAACAAGGAAATGAACCTTTCAAGGCATTTGCTTTTCACAGTATAGGATGGATATGTAGTGCACAGCTCATTGAAGAGTTCCAATTGAGGAAGGAAGAAAGGGAAGGAAGGAGGGAGAGGGAGGAGGAGGAAGGGAGGAAGGGAGGAAGGGAGGGAGGGAGGGAGGAAGGAAGGAAGGGAGGAAGGAAAGAAGGGAGGGAGGGAGGGAGGAAGGAAGAAAGGAAGGAAGGGAGGAAGGAAAAAAGGGAGGGAGGGAGGGCGGAACGAAGGAAGGGAGGAAGGAAGGAAGGAAGGAAAGAAAAAATAAGGTAGTTCTAGATTGTGGAAGATCTTGGATTCTAGGGAAAGGAATTCAGAGAATCACAGTTCACAAAAACACAGAACTGGATACAATCTCAATAATTTTACCTAGCAGGCTAAGGAGAGCCAAAGGATTATTTCTAAATATAAATGTTACTGCTTTTATTCTTACATTGCTTAAATTTTCCCCTCTATTACTTCCCCTTTCAGAGAACTAACCTATAACAAAGAATTTTCAAAAAGCGGAGAAAAAAATAGTAAAAATCAATATATCAAAAAAAATCTAGCAATATGTGCAAAGCTCCATACCTATTGGACCTTTCACTTTATTAAGGTGAAGGGGGAAGCTTTCTTCTCTTAGGTCTTCTTTGCAGCCAAGCTCAATGAATAAATGTATTGTCATTTTGCAACATTTATTTTCAAATGTTTTGTGATTGTTCTTCCATTTATATTGTTGCAGTCTTTGTGGATGTTGAGTTCATAAGTCTTTCAATGCTTCTTATATTCATTATATTTGTCATTCCTTATAGTACAGTAATATTGTATTACACTGATGTACTTTGCTTAGCCATTCCCCAGTCAATGGGAATCCGCTTTGTTTCTAGTTCTTTGCTCCCATAAAAAGTGCTACTAAAAATGTTTTGGCCTTTCTTTTTATCAGTAACCTCCTAGGGATATCAGCCTAGCAGTGGAATCTCTAGATCAAAAGATAAGGATGGTTTAGCCACTCTATTTACATGATCCCAAACTGCTTCCCAAAATAGTAGTACTAATCCACAGTTTCACCCACAGCTTCCATACAGTGCTTCCTCTTTCCACAACCCTTTCAACATTAACAATTCTGTCTTTTGTCATCTTTGCAAATTTGCTGGGTGCAAGGGGAAACCACAGGGCTGTTTTCGTTTAAATTTAATTTATTATTAACGATGTGAAGCCTTCTTTGACAGGTTGCTAATAGTCTGCAACTCTTTTTAGAACTGTCCAGATCCTTTTACTACTTATTTATTGTGGAATAGCTCTGGGTCTTATAATGCACAGGAGTATTCAAAGTAGAAACATGATCTTAAAACAAGGAAGACTTCTGGCAGTAATGAGGATGGGAAGAAGGTGATGGATACATTAAATGGGGGTATTAAAGAGATTTCTCAAGAGATTCCTCCAATAATTTGGAGATGTTTACAGGTAAATATCAAAAGTATTTGGCCATTAGATATTAGAGGTAAGAAAGAGACAACATCAAGGTTTCGAGTGCTGGAGACTGGGTGAATGGTGGTACCATGGATAAAAATAGTGAAATTAGAAGAAGGATGAGGTTTGGAGGGAATGATAATGAGGTCAGCTTGGGGCATGTGGCTATTGAGACAAGTAATTCCAAGTCCAAAGGTCATAGGATCATATATCTAGATACAAAATGGGGGATCAGGGACAGCTAGGTGGCACAGTAAGTAGAGCACCAGCCCTGGAGTAAGGAGGATTTGAGTTCAAATCCGGCCTCAGACACGTCACACACTTACTAGCTGTGTGACCTTGGGCAAGTCAATTAACCCCAACTGCCCTGCTTTCCTCCTCTAAAAAAAAAAAATGGGAGATCAATCAGTCCAGCTTTTCATTTGAAAGTTATTTGAAAAATGAGAAACCTAAGGCCTAGTGAGGATAAGTGACCTGCCAAAGGGCCCATGAAAAGTAAAAATAGGAGTTGGGCTATGACTCCAAGCAGGGGCTCTTTTTGCTGTATCACAAGTTGGTCTAGAACTCAGAAAAGAGCTGAGGTTATGATAATGACACAGATTTCAAACTCAGCTGCATCAAGTTTATAGCTGAAGCCACTGATATAAAGGAAATGGACAAATGAGAGTATACAGAAAGAAGAAGCAAAAACAACAGAAGATCAAAACAGAGTTTTCCCCTCCCTCTATCCCTGGGCTTGCTTCTCTTGTAGATGCTAAAGAGTAACAAAAACACAAAGGTGAAAGCAAGGAGAAGTCGGTGGCCTGGGCAATCCCCCTGGGACTATGGTGCCAATGTGAGATTCCCTCGTGAAACATGCCTGGATATCTATTTATAGACATGTTCTATCCCAAGGAAATCCACTATTTGAACAGTCTGATATACAAAAATTCAAACTTTTAAAAGACATGTATAAATTAAGGAGAACTTATAAACATAAATGGCTTCATCGACTTAAAAAGAGTTCAATGCAAAGTTCTTTCCAAAATTTTCATTTGTTTTCTACTATTTGCTCAAGCTATTGTCCTAGATTTCTTCTCCCTTTTACAAAAAGCCATCTATACTTCTTGCCTACATATGAGTGGGTCACTCAAATGAATCTACCAATGATTTTCTAGGTACCCAAAGCAGCCTTTCTCTAGTCCTCACCTCTCTGAGCCTCTTGGTAAGCCCTCTGCACAGTTGGTCACCTCCTCTTTCTAGATCCACTGCCTGCTCTTTCCTGGCTGCCCCCTTACCTGTCTGGCATCTCCTTAATCTGCTTCACTAGATTATCATCTATGTTCCACCTTTGGTACTTTCTTTGTCTCTTTCCTTCTCCTTTTTCCTTCTCTTGCCACCAACACATCTGCCTAATATCAGAAAATTACAGAATACCCAGCCAAGCATCTGAAACCCAGCAATGCAAAAACTGAACTCATTACCTTCCATTACCTTCCCCCAATCCAAACTCTTCCCTCTTCCTAACTTTCCCATTTCTCTGGGATATCACCACTCTTCCAGTCACTAGGTCAGCAACCTTCCACTCTTCCTCACCTCTCCCTTCTCCCTCGACCTGCTATCTAATCAGTTGCCAAACCTTGTTGATTCACTCTCCACAGCAGATCTCCTACCCATGGCCTTCAGTTCACTGACACAACCACCATGTTAGTTCAGGCCTTAATTACCTCTCTGGGGCTTTTGCAATACCCTCCTTGTTGGTGTCCCTGTCTCCAGTCTCACATCTCTCAATCCATCTTCCTCCACATGGCTACCAAATGTATATCCTTAGGCACAGGTCTGACCAACTCGAAAGATTCCAGTGGTTTCTTACTTCCTTTAGGATAAAATGCAAGTTCCTCTACTTAGGTTTTAAAGCCCTCCAGAGTATGGCTCCAGTGTGAGGTTTATTTTACATTACTCTCCTTTATCCATAGTCAGTTAAACCAAAGTTCATCCCAATCTCCCCAGGCAACTATTGCTCGCTCCCTAGAAGTTATCCAATTTTTATATATTTATATCATGTTTTTCTATGTACTTGGGGCTTCTCCCAATAGAATATAAGGAAGAATTAACTCTCCCTGAAGGCAGAAACTATTGCATTTTTGTCTTTGTAGCCTCAGCACTTAGCATAAGGAATGCCATCTAGTAGATGCTTAATAAAATACATGAATGAATGAGTTAATGTTGACCGAAGACCACCACAACACATTTATAATTTCCAGTAAAATAACTTTTGCAAACACATTTCCAGGAACATATTTACTTGGTGAAATATACTTCTATAGCCACAATTAAAATATCCCTGAAGCTTCCTGTCCCCTCCTGCAAAAGATTTTCTAAAACCAAGTCTTAATGTATTTTGAAATGCTGTTATCTCCATCTTTTCAAGGGAGATGTTTTGACACAGTATTTGCAGATGAATGGCCAATAAATGCAACAAATCATTTATATTTCTAAATGAAGGACATTCAAATGAAACAAGCCTGAAAAGCAAGAGATCCTTTTACAGGACCAGCTCTGCCTACAAGTATGTAGAATAGAAAGTCACTTACATAATGTGATTTGTGTAGCACACAAAGGGCCTCTCAATTACATCCCCCCCACCCCCCTGCAATTTTTAATTCAGCCCTCAGGTTACCTATTACAGTATTTCAGCAGATGCATGTTACCCTCAGAGTACATTCTCCTTCCAACGGTGCACATAGGAAACCCTCTTTCAGGAATCCTATGCAATTTCTACCCATGTTCTTCCATCAATTCTCAGAGTACATCCACTTAGAAGAGCCTCTGGTTCTCTTAATATTTCATGGACACCAGAGTAACTGCTGCAATCTCTCATTCCCAGAGCAAGGCAAGCTTGCTTTCTTTGCCAGTCTTACACTTCCAAGATAGTTTTTATACCATCACTATGAGACTTTCCACTACAAAAGCTCAACATTCCCACAACACAGGGTGGAGGCATGGTCTCTCAAAAAGTTCCAATTGAAAAGCAAAATCCTTATGAAAGCCAAAAGGGAAAAGAGGGAGAAGAAAACAAGAGTATACAAACTATGCCAGTAAGCTTGACTTCATTTCTTCGGGAAATTCCAAAAGAAATTACTAAAGAGACAGTTGACAAACACATAAAAAGGGAATGTTCGTTACAAATAACTAGCATAGCTTCATCAAGACCAGGTCATGTCAGACTAGCCTCCTTTCCTTTTTGACAGGAATAACAAACTAGGAGAGATACCTCACACAGTGAATGACAGAGTCAGTGGCCATAAAAATCCTGACAGGCTAGAGCACTGGGTTGAAGCTAATTGGATGAATTTCAATAAGAAAATTATAAAATCTGCCAAATTCAACTTCACAAGAATAAGATGGGAGCAAGATAGCTGGCTACTCTGAAAAAGATCTGCAGATTCTAGTTGACTGAAAAATCAATGAGGTAGCAGTGTGATGGAGCAAACAAAAAAGCTAACACTATCTTGGGCTGCATTAAGAGGAACAGAGCTTCCAAGAATAAGTGGATAAAGTCTTTCTTAATTCCATTCTCATCAGAATTCATCTAGAATATTGTGTTCAGTTCAGGGCAGTACAGTTTAAGAAGGATGCCAAGAAGCTGGAAAATGGCCAGAGGAGGGCAACCAGGATGGAGAATAGCCTTGAGTCCATGTCACATAATCAGTTGGAGGAACTAGGGCTAAATGGAGATGTTTAGCCTGGAGAAGACTAAGAATGGATATGACAGCTGTACTCAAGTATTTGCAGGACTGACATATGGAGGAGGGGTGAGAATCGTGCTGTTTAGTCCCAGAGGGCAGAATTGAGAGCATGGGCAGAAATTGTAAAGAAGCAAAATAGGCTTGATGTCAACAAATGCTTCCTAACAATCAGAGCTGCCCCCCAGAAGGGGCTGCCTTGAGAGGTGGGATGTGTGTCTTCAAGCAGAGGATGGATGACCACTTGTAGAGTATTTTATAATAAAAATTCCTTTCATGTTTGAGTTGGACTAGAGACCACTGAGGTCCTTTCCAGGTCTCAAATCTAGGGATTGTCACCTTTAGACTTTAGCAGCCATTAACAAAGATTTGTCTATTCATTATCAAGTGAGATAGTATTATTAAATAATATAATAGTTGTAAAGTGTTTAGCATAGTTCAGACACACAGTAGGCACTTAACATATGCTTATTTTCTTCTCCCTTATATTCTACTTTATTAGAGGGAGGGGCCCTGGGAAAAGGAATCCTAGAGAGGTAAGCCAGATCCAAACTCTCTCAAACTACCTTGTATTTAACTACATTGTATTTATTCCCTTTATATTTATGCTGTATAGACTCCTCTATATGTACTTGCCTCTCCCATAAACACATAAGTTCTATGCAAGTAGACAGTGTTTCATTCATTGTCCCTGTATCCCAGTGCCTAGCACTGTATCAGGTACATAGTTAAGAGAAGCTTGTTGACTGATTTAATTGCAGCTTAACTGCTTACTGAGTGCTTTATCTCTCTTGATCTACCTATTTAATGCTCTTTGCAAGTGGAGGCTAATCTACTGATTCCCCTTTGTACACCCCTCCATCCAGCCTAACAGGTTTCTTACTGTTTCTCACACTTCACAGTCCATCTTTCCTCTCCATCCTTTTGCACACTCTATCCTTTGTGGCTGGAATGTACTCCCTCCTCACCTTTGCTTCTCAGTATCCTTACTTCTCTTAAAGCTTGGCTCACATATCAGGTCCTACAAGAGATCCTTCCTGATGGCACCACCCGCTCATGTTTCATCCCAAAACTACCTTGTATTTCACACAATTTGGGTCTGACCTGTGGCTTGGCCTTATGAGCTCATATTGGTCTGATCTGCCACAGTCAGACATACTGGACCTTGACCCCAATCCTGTGATGTTATTTTAGTTCTAGCACAAAGGACAACAACCAACCATCCTTGTATTTTTTTTGACATACATATAGGAATATGTTCTGCCACGAGACATAAGTACCTTGAAATTAGGAATTACTTCATTTTTCTCTCTGTATCTCCAGTGTCTGGCACACAGTGGGCACTAATAAATGATTATGGATTGCTTGAACAAAAAGAAATGTTCTCTGAGTGAAAACATGGGTGAAATATCACCTGCAAATTCTGCCTATGTCATGATTTTGCCTAGGGTTGACCCTGTACATCTGGACGATAAGGCAATGCAAATGAGTTTGACACAGAATTTGAGATCCCACATGTTCATCTACAAAATCTCAAAATAATACCATAACACCCAAACATGGGCAATTCTTCCCCCTAACACTTGCCACTGTCACTGTCGGATGCTATTGTTTAATTAATACCTGTCAGCAATCAAAAACAGTATGATTATTTTTTTTCAAGTCCAATCTTTCATGGGACGGCATAGCAACAAACTGATAAATGGGCACTAATTAAAAAACAGGCTATTGATCAAAGCTTCTGTATTATAAATACACTTATATTCTGTTAAAATGCAAACTGCAAGTTGTTTTGATATTGTCACAAGATAAATTCTTGACACAGAAATAATTTATTTAGCATATTTCCCCCATATTTTAAGAGCTATACACAAAAACTTTTGCTTGAGCCATGACAAATAATCTATGAAGGAGGGATTATCTGGTGACTTACGAGTAGTCAGGCCTTGAATGGTGAAGGTCATTTCATGCTTATGAGTTGGTAGAATCACTGTTTCTCACCCAGCACAGCAATCTTTTACATCTTTGGAATGGGGCTAAAATTGATTATACTTTTTTTTTAAAGGGCTTAATATTCTTTGTGGATACTTGCATATGTTGAGATGTAGCATTCTGAAGTGATGAGTGTGTTTATATTACAAAGCTTTTGTGGCAGAAACCTATGCTTTGTAGCCATTAACTCAAGATTTAAGCAGAATAATGGCTGACCCCTATGCATATTATGTTTCTCATAAACTATCAAAAAGGCAAAATCACAAGATACTTCCTCAATCACCAAGTCAAATTCACACAGGGCTTTCTCTGAATATCAGGTGGTCCCTGTCATCTTGTGGTTTGAGAAAGTTCTCCCTTTTTTTACTTTGTTCAAATACGACCCAACTTATCATCTGCATGGCCTCGTCCTTCCAGCCTAAGACCAGATTTGGGAAGCTGGAGCCAGAGACTGAAGGGAAAACTGCCAATTCTTCAACAGAAGGTCGCACATGTGAACTGAAGTTTAAACACATCAAGATGAACAATTATATTCACAAGCCTGGCACATGAGGATGCTACAAATCAGATGTTTTACTACTTTCTTTAAATGAGTTTTACACACACACACACACACACACACAAAAGTTGACCTTGTTTATTTTCTAAAGCATGAGACAATAAAATTTTCATCCCCACAAACAGATCAGGGCCACAAAAGAAACCCCAGTATTGAGGTATTCAGGGGTCATTTTATATATCTACAATATAAACCTCAGGGAATGGTGGCAAAAATGAATAAATTCATTTTTTTTAAATCAAGTTTTGTTCTCAAGACTTAAACCATTAATATTCAAAGAAAACACACCCATGTCTTGTACTGTGCTATTTTCTCCCCACCCCAGAATAAGCCTCTGTCCTTCAATGGTAAATGACATTCTTCTACACAAAAAGCTATTTAGTTGTAAAAAAATCACCATAAACATACACAATGCATATATTTTAGGAAGTGCTATATTTTTATTTTTAAATTAAAAACTGGGTAATTTACATAAGTATTTTTAAACAGTCTACCACAAGGAAAACCTCACATATGTTGGATACAAAATTCTGTGCAAGGCAACACAGTTCTGCCAACATTTAGCCAGATACCAGAGTAGAGATGCTTCCACGCTGGACACCAGTCCTATAGAATCTAAAAGCACTCAGATTCTATACACATGGCATTAAATATATTTTTCCATTCAAATACAAAACAATCATTTATTGTGAATCAAAATTATATTTCCTCAAGCCCTGAATATCATCAAATAAGAAAGACAGAAAAATCCTATTTCCTCTTTACAATGTTCTACATTATTTTTGGTGTATAAGCCCAATATTATCTACAGTAGCAATCTGCCCCCCTATCCACAGCCAAATGCATTGCAAAAAAACAGCTACACTCCCAACTTCTGGTATTTATCTTTTATCTATCTCAACAGTGACCTCTAATGGACAAATCTTGCCGTGTTTTTCTCTTAAAAAAAAAATCAGATAAGGGAAGGTAAAAGTGCAAGCAGAAAAAACAGGGTTGCGAAATACCCCAAAGCAGTCAGACCTGGAGGCCCGATTTTATGGTTTTTCACAGATTCAGAGCTGGAAGGGACCCTGGGGATCATCCAGTCCAACCCTCTCATATTACAGATGAGGAAACTTAGTCCCAAAGACTTGAAATGACTTGGCCGAGATCAGGTTGTTGTGTTTGTCCTTTGTTCTCTGAGAGGACAGGGAGGTGATGACATGACTTGCAGTTACTCTGACTCAAGTGAGGGAGGGCTGTGCAAGGTCACCAGCCTCACTTTCTCCTCCAGGGCCCTCTGGGCCCAGCAGCCAGATAGTCACCAGGAAGACTGGAGATAGCCTAGGATGCATTGGGAAACCCTGGCCCTTTTAGGCTAAGGTCTTTTCAGGTGCTCACTGTGAGTGAGGTAATGCCCATTCAGTGAACAGGCCTCTTTAAGAAGTTAATCAAGGGATGGCCCCTTTAATCAAAACTCAAAAAAAAAAAATCAAACTGGGAGGAGAAGAAACTCAGGGTTACTGGCCAAAAGAGAAAGTTACTATTTGGTGTTTACATTCACTCTGTGCTAGGAGGGCCAGGACCTAACGTCCAACCTATGAGCTCTAGAGTGAGGTGGTTTAAGGCTCAGTTTTTGAGAAAGAAATCTAGCCCGTAAAGCCAAAGTAAAGGAGGTAGAGATCAGACAGGTAAGGTAAGGGGCAGATGCAGAATTTGAACTCAGGGCCTCTGATTCCAAATCTAGCATTCTTTCTATTATACCCTGCTAAGGAAGAGGAGGAACAAGATGACATCACACAATGACTAGGGAAGGGAAGTTTATAACAGCAGCAGCACGTGCAAGGAGAACTGTTTCTTCACAGAAGCAGCAGTGCTGTGGGTACAACACTGGAATTGGGAGTCAGGAAGACCTGGGTTCAAATGTGGCCTCAGACACTGACCAGCTGCATGACCCAGGACATGTCATTTAACCTGTCTGCCTCAGTGTCCTCATTTGTAAAATGGAGTTAATAGCACCTACATCTCAGACTAGTTTTGAGAACAAAATGAGATATCTGTAAAACATTTTGTAAACCTTAAACTGCTACATAAGTGCCAGCTATTGCTGTTGTTGTGCAGTGGTGGTGGTTATTGTGATAGCATCCATTCAACAACTACTACCTAAGTACCTACTATGTGCAAAGTGCCTACCATGTGCAAGTCACAGAGCTAAACTTGGGCTACAAAGACGAAAGCTCAAGGACCTCACACTGAACATTCACATCTTTTTAAATATTTTCTTGAAAGAATTACTACTCTAGATTATGTTTTGATTCTTAAAGTAAATTTTAAGACAGTTTCTAGGAGCAAAGACTTCTACGCTTCATCCCACCTCATCAATCAATGGTATTTACTGGGCACCTTCTGAGCCCAGCACTGCACTAAGCATAGAGAAAGAATACATTGGAAGTAGATGACACAGGCCTTACCCTCAGGGAATTTGCATTCTAGCTGTGGCAATAATACTAGCACACATGAAAGAAATACAGAACGATTCAATTCTAGAATGCACGCTCTGGACTATAAATGAAACAGGAATTCAGAGAGCAAGATATGTGTGTGGAATGGGGCAGTGGGGGAAGCTTCCATGCAAGAAAGCTAATCTGGGCATTGAAAGAAGAGCAGGACATGGAAAGATAAAGACGTAAGAGGAATAAGACTTCAAAAGCCAACAGTTTCATATACTATCCTTTCTGAACTCATAAATATTCCATGAGAAGATAACCTGTACTGTGGTTACTGGATAAAGGACCAGTGTTGGAGTAATGAAGACCTGGGTTCAAATCCTGCCTCTGACCCATTCTGGCTGTGCGTACAGGGGAAAATCACAACCTCCCAGTGTTCCAGATAACTTTCCAAGGGTATAAATTTAAATAAATTGAGATCTCCATCAGTGGAGAGAGTTTCCACACCATGAACTGTCTATAAAAATGAAAACCTAAAAACATGGCAACAAGAGATTTGTACAGGATGCTTTACTTAAATTCCTTGAGTTACCAATAGTTTTTTTTTCCCTCGGGTTCTTTTTTGGGGGGGGGGGCAGGGCAATTGGGGTAAGTGACTTGCCCAAGGTCACACAGCTAGTAAGTGTGTCCTCCTGACTCCAGGGCTGATGCTCTACTCACTGCACCACCTAGCTGCCCCAAGTTACCAATAGTTTTGAAACTTAAATAAGACAATTTTTAGATTAATTTTGTTGGCCATTGATTATCACTCTTTTTGAAGACGACAAAAGTTTATAGACGGAATTTGCTGTCCTTTTCTAAGCATGCCGTCTTAAAAAAAAAAAGGCTGCTTTTGTTTTTATATTCCAATCACTTCTCCTGTGAACCTTCCTCACTGGATCTTTTTTTGGAACAAATTAAGATTCAAGCCGAGCCCACCAACACAGTAACTGTCTCCATCATACACGTCCCATTCAGCATCCGTAATCCACACCTCTCTAATAAGAGAAGGGAAGTCTGTTTCCTTCTCAGTTTTCCTAATCAGAGATCCTTTGATCTCTCAAATCAAATAAGATAGTATTAGATATCTGACATACAGATGCAAGCTAGTATTGTCTAAGACTTTACAATTCGGAATTCTCATGGCATGCATTTTCCTCTTAGAAAGATCAGCTTTTCCCCTACTCCCCAAACAGAAAGACAGCAAACAGTAAAAAGGGGAAACATCTATGGGGGCGGGGTGTTGATTAATTTTTAACATGTTTGTTTGTGAATACCCTTTATCTTAGCTTAACCAAATGGACTAATTGGTACATTTCATTACTATTTAAAAAAAAAAGTTCACAGAATCCTAGCGGGGCTTTGAAACATCACTAAAAAAGATTCAAAAAAGTATTCTGAATATGCATAATTGTTGAAGGGATTTTAAATAAGGACTTAATATAAAAAGCTTCCCATACTCTTCCATAAGCCTCTTTAGTTTAACTGAACAATATTAATTCCATATACTCCTTGACTATGAAATCAGCTTTTTCTTTTTCACAGCATGTGGTGTCGGTATCAAGAGATAATCCATCTCTGCAGGAAAAGCATGATTCCACCACCTCTGAAGTAAATGACCACAAACACAAAAAAAAGGAAGTCTGTGGTGGCAAGATGCAGTATTTTCTGCTCAGGAAATCCGTTTTTCACTTCTTACTCCTTCTTACATTCCTCAGAAAGCCATGACATCCTCTGCACAAATCCCTCAGTACTGTCTTCCTTCAACCAATCAGAAGTATCTATTGACTTTTTCACTGGTCTTTTAAATAGTCATTCATTCATACAACTAGACTGGGATAAAAGGTAAAACCCCCAAACAATAAAAGCTCTCCAAAACAGGAATGTTTCTTCCCTCCAGCCACCCCCCACCCCGGCCACTCCCAGGGCTCCCAGGGGAGTACATCAATTGTGGGGCAGATTATAGGCTATAGGAGGGATTCTTTTTCCCCTTAGGAACAAGAGGAGAAGATGGCCTCAAGGTCCCTTCCACCTCTAAATTCCTGCTGCTGAGCTACTGTATTTTCATCAGGGACCCAAGTGCCCAGCACTTTACAGTGAGAAAATACAAATGGAGCAAAGATGTGGTCCCTGGCTTCAAGGAGCATGAGACTAACAACTAAGCAACATGAAGCAACTAAATGTTAACTTACAGTATGAAAGGCAATCACTCAGTCAGTAGGGTCTATAGTAACTGGAGATTTCATGGAGTAAGAACCATTTCTACTTGGGATCTTAGACATAGAGCTGGAAGGGAGCTCGGGCCCATCTAATCCAATCCCGTCATTTTTACATGGGAGTAAACTGAGGCCCAGAGAGCTTAGCTGATTTGCCCAAGGTCAGATAGTGACAGTGGCAGAATTTGAACACAGGGCTTCCACATCCACTCTTTCCCCTCAATCATTATGCTGGGTCTGAAACAATATTTGGTGGTGATGATGCAACTGCATTCTAGGGAGAGAAAGAGGAATGAAGGAGCTCCTTGTTGCACTGATGATGCTGAGTATGTGTGGAAAATAAACGTGTAGGTTTGGCCAGTTCGATGACATCTTGAACGCCATGTTTGAGTCCAGTAAGCAATGACATCTTCTGCACTCTTTGTACACCTCCTCACCTTTTAAGTGTGTGATGTGATTACTTAATCCAAAACCATATTTCCTTTTTATTTTTCTTTGTTTTGGACAGTTATTAGATTGCTAGATCAAAGGAGTGTTATACCTGAAGCTTACCTAGATTTTAGTAAATCATTTGGAGCTATATGGACAAAAGAGAGTGAAGTTAAATATTCAGAACTAGTTGAAGAGCTGGGCCCCTTCCCCCAAATAGTCATCAATGGTTCTATGTCAACTTAGATGGTGGTTTGCAGTGGAGGGCCCCAAGAGATCCGTCCTTGGCTCTATGTTAATGAACTGAATTAGAGGGGGTTGTCATTGCAAAATATGACAGCTGTCCAAGTATTTGAAGAACTGCCCCCCCCCCCCCGAAGGATTAGGTTGGTTTTTCTTGGTCGCAGAGGTCATTACTAGGAATCGCGAGTGGAAGTTATCCCATTGATTGCAGGTCTTCGAACAAAGAGTGAATAATTTTCTGGGTATGCTGTACAGCAGTGGTGTCAAACTTAAACAAAAACAGGGACCTCCAAGCCATACATAAGAATTCCTGAAAGATGCATAGTGACTTAGAAAATCATACACACGTATGTGTATGTATGTGTGTATATATACATGTATGCATGTGTGTGTATATATGTATGTATGCATGCAAACATACACATATATTTAAAAACTAATATTTCAGCACATGAAAGTCAGATAGGAAGTACATCTTCATCTGGTTGGGCTGCCCTCAGGCATGCTGTGGGCTACATGGGCCATGTGTTTGACACTCCTGGTGTACAGAGAATTCTGGTGTACAGAAAATTCTTTCTCCAGGGCAGGTTGAAAGGAAGGACGGGGTAAGCATTTATTAAGCACCTACTATGTGCCAGGCAGTGTGCTAAGTACTGTAAAGAGTCGAAGAGTCCCCTCAACTCTGATTTTTTTGGTCTCTTTTATGGTCAACTCTCTTATCATCAACACCATTATTAGTAACATCTGCTAACTTTTATGTAGTACTTTAAAATGTGCAAAGCACTTCACATACATTCTCTCATTTGATACTTCCAACAACAAATGAGGGAACTGAAGCTGAAAAGTGGTTAGGTGACTGCACAGAAAATGTTTGAGGTCAGGTTCAAACTCAGGTCTTCCTGACTACAAGTCCCACAATCTATCTATGCTATCACCTAGCTGCCTCTAGCCAGAAAACCGAAGCTGAGGAGTAGACTTTATATTTTGCTATTGATTTTCCAAATGTTCTAAGCAAAGCACAGCTATTGGAAAGACATAAAGAATGAATGTAAGACTTAATAGTACAAGTAAGTGAATATAAGAAACAGAGATAACAAAAACCACTTCTGGCTCAAAATTATCCATTCCACTTACCTATGCCTCTCTGGTCAGCGAGATACTTGATTATTCAACTCTTTCGTCCCTTTATCTGTGGACATGGCCAACACTTTCAAAACTGTTAACACTGCTGTAGTTTTAGAAGCACCACAAACATCATGATTTTTCAAGAGGCCTATAGCAAACACCAACTTTGGGAACTCAAGGCAGACATGCTTCCCAGAGTCACCTGCCATGTCTTTCAACATGCCAATCGTTTCTTCCATAGGCGCAGAAGTGAAAATGTCAGTCTTTAGAGACAGGGCTCAAAAGATATAATCGGCACAGTAAAAGAAAAACATGAATAAATGCTTATGCAAGATAGGAGGTGCCAGGGGATTTATCTCTGTGAGTCCCAAAGGCTTTAGTGAGGCTCTGCCAGCCAGCCATCCCATTAAAAACAATGCAAAGTGAAAGACACTGATTGCAATAAAAAGTGACAGAAGGGTGTGCTAAGCGGCTCTGCTTTTATGCATATTTATATCCCTATCAAACGGACATATTTACTATAAACACTTGGAAAACCATAGCCAAAGCATTCATTTTAAATGCCAGAAAACTAGTAAAAGATGCTAATTTGACCTTAGTGGAACAGATCAAGTGTCACTATCACTGTGCTCTCAATGGTTTGAAACACAAACTGCTAAGACAATTAATTAGTTGACTGGATTCAGTTGAGTATCTCAAACGGTCAAATGTCTCCCACAAAAAAATTAAATTAAAAAAAATTTATATGTGTGTGTGTGTGTGAGTGTGTGAATGTATGTGTGTATGTGTATATGTATAATCTGAAGCTTAGAATCCTTCATTTTTAAAAAGCTTGTTTAAAAAAATAAAGCAACTTGTTTACATTTCCTTCCAAGAGGAAAGTATTTCTCCTATCATATCTTTTAGAGAAATGGTCAATCAATAAGCATTCATTAAGCACCTACTATAAGCCAGGCATTGTGCAAAGCAATGGGGACATACAAAAAGGTAAAAGACAGTCCCTGCCATCAAAGAGTTCACAATCTAATGGGGGAAAACAACATGCCAACAAATATGTACAAACAAGCCAAATACAAGAAAAGCAGGAAATATTTATTAGACAGAAGACACAGAATTATGGTTTGGAGAAGGCTTTCTCCTAGAAAGTGAGATTTTTGCTGAGACTTAAAGGAAACCAGGGAAACAGATGCTTTCTTGCCTGAAATTTCCTCTTTGTGGGATGGTCACATGAATTAATGATGTAAAAGATATAATATCTGTTCTGCTTTATTATCCCAATTTATATTTTTTTACCATAATAATTCTAAATCCACAAACGGGTTATATTTGGGATTGTGAAATAATTTTACTAAAGCGTTAGCCTTCACATCTATGTGGATCTTAGTCTTTTACAATCAAAAGATGATAAAACTGGCAGCAGATAACCTACAGGAGAGGAAGTGCTGTACGACTGAATGCCTTATTAAGTGCTTACTATGTGCCGAGCATTGTACAAAGCACTGGGGACAGAAATACCAGTCTATATTCTTTTAATGTCAACAAGTCAATATGCCAACAACCATTTATTAAGCTCCAGGAACTCTGTTAAAAGTTGGGCACTGTGGACTAATGCGGGAAAGAACATAAATAGGCAGAGGAGGAGTAGCCAGAGAAGCAGGTTTTGGTCTAGAAATTTAGAGATGGTAAACAACAAGGCAGTATGCTCACAATGAAACCAACACAGCCTCTCCAACGGCAACAGTAGCACTGATTTCATTGGAAGGGGTGGGGAAGTGGAAAAGGTCAAGGTGAATAAAGGGACCTATGGTCCCAAGGAGAACTGAGCTGAGTGTCTTGGCTCCTCCTGAGTCTCTGGTGGCCTGGTTTGGAGGGCAGTGACAAGACAGGAAAATGAAAAAAATCAAAATGGTAGGTCACTTCAAAACTGAGGTAGGTCCTCAGTTTCCTCAGGTGTAAGACCCTAAAGAACACTGAGTTCCCCTCCCTATGGGTCTTGGTCTTCTACAGTATTACGAACCTTAAAGCACTCTATAAATGCTAGTTACTATTTTTATTATTATTAATTAAAATTACTGTAGCAAAGGCTGGATGATTACTTTTCAAGCATGTTGCAGAAAAGATTTCTGTCTGGATACTGGTTGGGCCAGGAGCCGCTGAGCTGCCTTCCAATCCTGACACTGTGTGGAGATGGAGTGAAGTGTTGGACAACATGATCTTGGAGGTATCTTCCAGGGACATTTTCTATGATTCCTTGTCTGTATCTGTTTAATCAGTAGACCTTCTGCTTCGATTTCAACAGTTGCAGCCACTGCTAATACAGTGTGGCGGTGCCTGTGGTTCTGCCCTTGCCTTATGCATGGGTAACACAAAGCATGTGCTAAAAATGAACCACCCCATTCCTAACTCCTGCACAGAAGTGTGACCCAGCTGTCACTCTCATTTCTCAGTAATCAAAGCTCGGTGACATTGCTTCAAGCTGTGTATTATATGTAAAATATAAATTCAGACACACACAAATCTCTTGACATGACATTTTCCCCAATTTCATTAGACTTTGAAAGTGCCCTAACAAATCCTTGCTATATTATTAGAAAATCATTCAAGTCTACAGGAAATATAACAAGCACGAAAGAGTGATAGTCAATTAAGCAAGGGAAAAAAGTGAGCTCTTGTCATTAACTTCCTCAAAACCACAGTTATAAAAGTAAAATGGCTAACACCAATAAGTTATTCTCCAACAAGCAGCTATTAATTATAATACATGCTAATCATGGTTTGAACACTTCCATGGACAGCCAAGCAATCTTTCATCCAACCCAGTATTATGAATTTGAAAAAAGGAAAACAAGCATGCAAACACAATTTTAAAACATCCTATATATTTTCCCTCAATGAAGCAGCCAAAGAAAGCATGTCATCTGACCACCAGGAGACATTTATAGCCACTATCCTGGTCTTTTTTAATTAAAAAAAAAATTAGAAGCTAGGCTCGTTTCATATTCACCCTAGTGGTTTGCACACGGCCTCTTAGACAGAAGGGCTAAATTAAATGCCCAAAGTTCAGAGGGTGCCAATGACCTTCTATGCCTTGGCTCCTCCTTGCTCTGGGGAAACACAAACTCTCTGTGAAGAAATGTGCTGATTTGGGATTTACACAATAAGAAATCAGCAGTGAGCCCCCACCTACTGGCCAAATCCTGTTTCTAGAATATGGTATATTTCTATATTTCTACTAGCTAGCCCCAGGCATGTCATCTTGGCCTAATGGAGATAGCTGTTCTCAGAAGCAGACAAACATGCTTAGAAACAGTGTAAGTATTTTTACTCTTAGCAGAGGATGAGAAACAAGTAAACAGTACATAACAACAAAAAACAATGCAAAATAAAATAGGTACCATTGGCTAATGGTCCACTGCCTCCCTATATCCTAGAAGCTTCAGACGTAAGATCTACTTTGAACCCAGCATTCTAGGAAATACATATCACTGGATTCTTCTGAGTAAACAAATGAATGTAAACTTCACAATACAATTCAAACTTTCATGCTGGGCTAACATCTAGCAGGACCAGTTATCAGCTGTCAATGAAGAAATTCTAGAGGAACTCTGGATCCAAGTCTGGGTAGTGAGCTCACAACATGGGGAATGGATTTGGAATCAGGACAGATTTAGGAGAAAACATATTTTTTTTTCTTGGTCCTGTTGGTGATAGGGACCTTCCAACTCCCTCTGAGCACAGCTGTGTTATCATCTGAGGGTCAAGGTGGGTTGTCCTCAGAACAGTAAGCCCCGGTGTCCACAAGCATCCCTCCCTGCCCTCACAGCGGAGTCTCTAGTCATTTCTTATCACTTCTCCCCAATCAAACCTCCAAAACTACTCAAAGCAAGATAGAGGACAGAGATAGAGTAAGAGCAGTCCTACATTTAGAAGGTTTTCTTTTTCTTTTTAAGAAAGAAAAAAGGAAAACATAGATGGAAAAAAAATTCTTTTTTTAAAAATATTAACAAAGCAGAACAGTTTAACCACTTCAGCTATTACATCTCCTGTCACACTCTAAGGCAAAAAAAAGTAAAGTACCATATAGTACCTGCACATGAACATTTCTTTTCCTTTGCCACTATTCCAGAAATTTCCTATTTATATGAAGGGGCTAGAGGTACTAAGGGATATATATCTTTGGAAACTAAAAACAGGGTGGTATGGAAAGAAGACTATGGTTCATGGTGTAGTTCTATAAAAGAAGGCTCTATATCACTACTAAAAGGAAATGCAAATTAAGATACCTATGAGACTAGAAAAGACAACAAAAGACGCCAACTGAAAATGCTGGAGGGAGAGGTTGTAGAAAGACACACTAATATACTGCAGAGGAGCAATAAATGTTCCAACTATAGCATAAAGACATATGGATTCAAACAAGAGAAGTCACTACATTGTATATACTCTTTAATCCCGTGATGACACTACAAGGCCTATTGAGAAGGTCAAAGGTAGAGAAAAGCGTCATATTTACAAACAGATTTATAATAGCCCATTTTGGGTAGCAAAGTACTGGGAAAAAAAAAAGTGAGTGCCCCTGGTTTGGGAAATGGCTAATTGTGGTACATGATGTAAGAGAATATAAGAAATATAAAATACAAATATTATCTAACAAGAATGTAAGAAATTATGAATATATAAAAATGTATAATTAAAATAAATAATATAATAAAATATATAATAAGAATATCAGAAATTATGACTATGAAGAAATTAGAGAATATTGGGAAAATTCTTAACAACAGAAAATTCTTAGCAATAGAAAGCTCTCATTCTATTGATATAACTGTGCTTCCTTAACTGCAGCAGATATTTCTGAAAAGTTTCATGGAGATCAAATTTTTGTAAATCAAACTATATGATCCCCTGGCTTTTCAGTCATTATCTATCACACATGATTTATTTTCAATTACATTCCCTTATCACTGCATTTGATATCTCTAATCCCTTAGTTTTCAGACAAGAGGTAGGAATATGTATTAATGTTCTGAAGTCATGATCAGTCACTGCTTTGCTCAGAGTTCGGAGACATCTCAAAGTTGCCTTCCCTCACATTACTGCTGAGATCAGAGCATAAATTGGTTTCCTGATTCTGTCCCATTCACTTTACATCCATTCATATCAATCTTTCCATATTTCTCTGAATCCCTCAGAGTCATCGGTTTTTTAGGGTGCAATAAAATCCCAGTACATTACAAAATAAAGTTTCCTTCTATGTCAACTAATCGTTGCTAATTAACTGTACCCAAACAGGAGAATGCACTGCTCTCCATATTTAAAGGAATCCTTTAGTAAAGTGAAGCCTTCCACAAGCTTAATAATTATCCCTTTACATTCTATAAATTCAGTTTTTTGGGTGCACATCTGAAAACAAACGCAATTTTTCCATCAAGAGAGATATAGATGCTTTTAAGCACTTAGCATAGAACTAAAAAGCTTACTTCCTCCTTGCTACCTCTCAGCAGAGAAGAGCCCGACTAGGGTTGCACTAGGAGCCACTTCTTGTGGGAGGGCAGGTACAACCTTGCTGACACACAAGGACTGTCATCTCACTAGTGCACCCAAAATCCCCCTCACCTTGTCACCAAGTTGGATCTCTTCTGAAAAAATAACAATTCACATCTGTAAGCAGTCTAGGGTTTACAAAGTACCATGTCCCAATCCAATGAGGCGTGTAGTGCATGGGTTACTGCGCCCATTTCACAGATGAGGAAACCAGGGTCAGAAAGGTTAAAACGACTTCCCTGTGCTCACATAACTAGCAAGTATGGGAGTCAAGAACCGAACCTTGATCCGCCCTTCCTGATTCCAGAGAAATGCTCTTTCCATCACACCACACCGCCCTCAAGAATAATGAAGGTGACAAAATTACATCAGCATCAAGCATCGAAGGAACACTCCCTTGAAGGAGAATAAAGAACTTTCTTTAGGAAGATCATTTGTTCATATATTTTCATCACAGGATATTAATTTTTCCCCTCTTAAGTGGATTATTTGCTTCTCTGCTGTGTGTTTTAAATGAAATAACAGGGAAATATTTGTAAAAGGACTGAGGCCCCGAGACACTGAAAGAATCTTCTGAAAATGTGTAACAAAACAAAAACTTCACTTACTTGTCAGCTTGTTGTGGCTGAGAACCAGCTGTGTGATGTGGGATAAAGTAACTACAAAGAAGAAGGGAAAAAACCATAGTTAGTAAATGCATCCAAATTATGTCACAGGATGAATACCTACTCACTGCTCCCATGGAGAATCTTGGAAGTATTTGTCACCACGGGATCACAGATTTAGAGCCGGGAAGGTATTCAGAGGTCATCTAGACCAACTGCCTCATTTTACAGATGAGAAAACTGAGGCCCGCACAGGTTAAAAGACCCACAGTCACGCTAGTAGTAAAAGGTGAAGCAAGAATGGAAACTGCGTTTTTCCCCACACTGTGCCTAGCTTGTAGTAGGCACTTAATGTTTGGTGACTGAATAGAGTCAATTATATTTAGTTGTAAAAATGGCTGATGTCACAGACACACATTGTACCCACCCAGTCTGAGGACCCTTTGGTGGCTCTAAGAAGCAACTTCATCCAGGGTGATAAATCTCCCAACAGAAAGCCAGCTCAGACATCATCTGATCTAGTCCCTATTTGAAGCATGGCAGCTCATGACTAATCTCCACTTGAATATTCTAAGGATAGCTAGGTGGCAGAGTGGAAACCTCCCCTCAGATACTTACTGGCTATATGACCCTGGGCAAGTGACTATCGCAAGTTCAGTTTTTCCATATGTAAAATGGATCTAATAGCAGCATCAACACATGTAAAGTGCTCTATAAACCTTAAAGCACTATATAAATGACAGCTATTAATACTGTTGCTGTTGTTCAGTTCTGTCCGACTCTTCATGACTCCAATTCAGGTTTTCTTGGCAAAGACAATGGAGTGGTTTGCCATTTCCTTCTCCAACTCATTTTAGAGATGAGGAAATTGGTTAGGTGACTGGCTCAGGGTCACACAACTAGTAAGTGTCTGAGGCCTGATTTCAACTCAGGTCTTCCTGACTCCGGACCCAGCACTCTACCTACTATACCATCTAGCTGCCCTAGCTATTAAAAATTATGTGTGTGTATATATATATATTTAGATTACTAACATTATCTGTGTGTTTATAATATTAATATTACCCATGTATTTGTTTGTAATATTACATATTCCAAGAGAGATTATTCTGTTTCTGGAAAGTTTTACGTGTTAGGGAGTCTCTCTGAATTTATCAAATACTATGTGATTATTTTTTATTTTCTCTTGTTTGTATATACCTAATTGGTTCCAATGATAAGCTCCTCTATTTTTAACCAGTATAAGATAGTTTTGATAACTGCTTTGTAGTAAAGTTTGAAATCTAGTGCTGCTAGGCTCCTTTCCTTCCCCCTCTTTCTCATTATTTCAAATTCTTCACCTTTTGCTCCTCTGGATAAATTATTTTATTCTTTCTCTTAGTTCTATGAAGTAACTCTGGTAATTGGTACAGCACTGAAATCTATAAATGAATTTAGGTAGTACTGCCATCTAATTATATTGACACAACCCAACCATGAACATCATGTTTCTAATTGTTTAAGGTTGATTTAATTTCTGCAGTGTTTTGCAATTCTACTAATGTAATTCTTGCATCTTGGTAGGTAAATTATCAGATATTTTATACATATTTCATAGACTCAAGGATATAGAATTGGAAAGAACCTCAGTAGGAATCCCGAATGTTAGAAATAAGAAAACTGAGCAACAAGGGTTGTTACCTGCCAATGCCACATAGATAGTAAGTGGTAAAACTAGAATTTGAACTCATATCTTAACTGATATCAGCACTTTTCCCAATAATCATCCCTACCTTTTTCATTTCTTCCTAAAATGCAGTGACTATACAGTGAGCTGTCAATGAAAGCACCAAGAAAAATATGTCCCATGAAGCTAAAGAACATGATGACAGACTTAATTCTAAAAAGATCCATAGCATTTTGGTTCTTCCACAAACATGCTGTTTTAATAAGCTCCCCATTCCCTATGCATAACAAACAAGGTCACATATTTTTCATTGGTAAAAAGGAGAGCTAACACAATGTACAAAAGAAGTATCAAACATGTAAAATAGGCATTTGTAAAAGCAGGTCTTCCTTCATTTCTTCCTTGCCAGAGTAGACATCCAACCACCCAAAAGAAAGAGGGAAAAACTCTTGAAATGACTTGAAAGCTAGACATAATTACAACTACTTCCTTCACAGAGGGTCGCTGATTTAGTTAGTTGGAAGGGAGCTTGGAGCTCATAAAATTTTTCAAAATTCCTCAGAATTTGTCCATGTTTTATTCCAGTGTTTCCATTTTAGACATACAATATTGGCCCAAATATAGGATACATTTCCTTTCTCCTCCAATATCCTGCCCCCTCCACCTCCTGCCAAAAATAATCTGGCCTATGATTGGATCACTGAATCATCCCTAGAAATGACCTCAGAAGTCATTTTATAGAGAAGAAGTTTTAGATGAGAAAATTAAAGTTAAATGACTTAGACAGCAAATACCTGAGGTAGAATTTGAATCTGCATCTTTTGGACCCCAAGTCTAACGTTCTTTCCACCAAGCACATCCACTTCCTGCCTCTTTTTTGCTGCTTACTGATGATTTTCTTCACTACTATTTTACTCCAGTTCCTCATTATAAGCAAGAAAGTGACTCTGGTTCTTAATGGCAATGCCAGTGGGGCTGAAGTTCTGGCAGGCCCTAGTCCAAACTAAAAAAAGCTTCTCACATGGGCCAGTGAATGAATTTTCTTTTGTTGTCTAGGTTAAATTTGGAGCTGCTCATCATGGGGCTGACTACAGGGTGCTGAATTATTAGGCCAGAAGCACTTTCAAAGACTACCTACTAAGTTATAATAGAATTGTAATCTTCATTTTTGGAGGAAAGACCCATACCCAGTCATTGAACCCATCAACAAGCTTTTGTTAGGCCCTTCCTACCGCCAGGAACTGTGCTGGCTACTGGGATATGAAAACAAAAATGATGCAATCAAAGGAAAGAGAAGTTCTGAAATGGTTCTGAAATGCCTGGTTTAAAAGAGGCAGCCGTATGGATGTATTTATGCAACCTCAACTCCCTTCTGTTTGTGAGTGGTTGTTTCTTTGTGAGTCCCATGAGAACACTGTGCTATTAAAAGAAGAGAGAAAAAGAGTTCACAGAAATAGAATGTTTAAAGTACTGCCCAAACAAGTCAAGAAGACATCAGCATTCTGTCCCTCCTATCTGGCCACTGCTGCCTCATGGACCTTAAAGACACATGCTGGTTAGATGGTGAGAATAACATTTTGGCTACTTTGGGAACTAGAAATTACCCAGAATCAGCCCTGGTAAATAAGAAGCGAATGCTATTAATCAATCAAGAAACATTTACTAAGCACCTACTGTGTGCCAGACACTGTAAGCACTGGGGATACAAGAGACAAAAAACAGTCCCTGCCTTCAAGAAGCTTGTAATCTAATGGGGGAGACAACATACAAACAAATATGCACAAGTGAGCTATTTACAGGACAAATAGGAAGTAATTAGCAAAGGGAAGGCACTAGAATTAAGAGGTAAAAGGTAGAATTTTAGTTGGGACTTAAAGGAAGCCAGGGAGGTCAGTAGGCAGTGCTGAGGAGGGGAAAAAACATTCCAGGCTTGGGGGCCAGCTAGAGCCTGAATGGAGCTGAGAGATGCTTGGGACAGCAAAAAGTCCAGTGTCACTGTCTTCCAAGAGATGTTGCAAAGGTGAAATCAGCTGGCCTTGGCAACAGCTTAGATATGGGGGATGAGAGATGGTAAGGAATCCAGGAAGCCTCCTAAGTTGTGAGACTGAGGGACTGGGAAGAGGGTAGGTAAGATCAGGGGGAGGATTTAGATGGAGAGATGAAGCCTGTTGAGGACATTAATTTAAGATGTCTACTAGACATCCAGTTAGAGATGAGAGATTGGAGGTCAGCAAAGAGACTGGGGCAGGATAGGTCAACTTGAGAAGCAGCAGCATAAAGATAATTAAATGAGATTACTCAGTGAAGTAGTGGAGAGGGAGAATGGTAGAGGGCTCAGGACAGAAACCTGAGGGACACCTATAGTTTAAAGGCTGCAATCTGGAGAGAAGGATCCAGCAAAGGAGACAGAGAAGGACCAGTCGAATAAGCAGAAGGAAAACTAGGAGAGTGATGTTCTGAAAACTTAAAGAAAAGAGACTATGAAGGAGAAGAGGGTGATTAACAGTGTCAAAAGCAGCAAGAAGGAGAGAGACTAAGAAAAGCTATTGAATCTGGCAACTAAGAGATCATTAGCAACTTTGGAGAGAGCAGGTTTGGTGGAAGCATACGGTCAGAAGCCAGACTGTAAGGGGTAAGAAGAGACGGAGAAGAGAGAAAGCAGAAGCACCTACTGTCGATGACCTTTTTCAGGAGTTTATGTACTAAGGACAGACGAGGTATATAGGATGATAGTTAGCAGAGACTGAAGTGAGGACTTTTTTCAAGACGGGGAGACATTAGCATGTTTGTGGGCTGTAGGAGATGGGCCAGTGCAGAGAGACAAGTTGAAAATAAGTGAAAGAATTGGGATGACAGAGGGGGAAATCTTTTGGAAGAGACAGGGTGGATGGGATCGCTTGAACAAGTAGAGAGGTTAGCCTTTGTCAAGAGTAAGGTCACCTCATCATGTGAGACAGGAGTGAAGGAAGAGAGAGAGTGGCAGAAGGCACAAGAGTGATAAGAGGAAGAGGACAGAAGAGGGAGATCATGGTGAACAGCCTCAATTTTTCCAATTAATAAAATATTAAAAGTCTCGATTAAAGTCCTTAAAGCAATGTTACTGTATTTCATGTCTTTGGTTCAGTCCAGGGATGTACGAAGAGATGCATCTTTAAAGTCAACTAACAAGACAAAGAAAACTTACTGACTTAACACAATAAAAAGTTCCCCTTCGGCTTCCCACTGGTTTGGCCATTCTCCAGGCCTCATCCTCCTTGATATTTAAAAATATTGTTCGAATGGGTGGGAATCAAATGGAAACTGGGGGGGGGGGGGTAGGGTGGTGTTTGGGGCTTTGTTTTGAGCTGGAAGTTGGAGAGGAGAAAGAGATGGAATCTGTAAGTGAGCAAAGCTACCTTCAGAGATCTGGGGGACCTAAATCTAATGAAGTCTATTTCTACTGCTCTATGGGAACTAGAACAGCTTCAAATTAAAATGTCTGTTTTCACAAACCTCTATGCCTTACTAAGGGGTAACAAGCTCAGGGAGAGAAAACGTGCCTTGGCAGAGAAGCAAGAAGGACAGAGATTCAAGATGCCAATACATCAACTGGTTGAAGATGCCCAAAGATCTGGACAGACAGTCCTAAACAGTTCAGAGAATAAGGTAGAAATGTTGGGGTTTGGGAGGGAAAAAGTTACACAAAATAATAGGGGCCATATGCAGGAAAGCATCTCACAGAGAAAAGCAACTGAATTTTAGCCACCTCTCCCCTTACAAATCAGTAGGGAGCCTGTGATTCTCAACAGCAGGAAACTAATCAAAACATGCCAAGAGGATGATTATTTCATAAGAGCATCAAAAAATGAAGAACTGGTGGAATTAGAGAAGAAACAATGGATTTACTATGAATTTTAAAAAAAAAACCTTCAGCGTATCTAAGGACCACATATAGCCTCATTATTCTCCTTGGTGGCTGCTTTTTCTTGTTTCTGCTCCTTTCGACCTCAAGACTCCCGAGTACAATGCCAACCACGTCAACCCAATGAGACATGGTGACACTGGGGCCTTACTGATGGGCATAAGATAGAGTTGGATGCTTTACTATTCTGAAGTTACTTCTAAGGCTCAGTGACATTTTTTAAAGTGACAAAGTGACGAAAGAACCACAAGGTGGCATTACAGACTTGTTTCAAAACAGCTGAACTTTGTGGACAAAGTTAAAGGAAGCTGCTCCTCTTCCCACTAGGATAAAACAGAAACTCCTCCTTTCACATCTGCAGTCCTTCCTCATCTAGCTTCAAGCTCTCTTTCCTGAGTGATTTCACATTCCTCCCCTTGGCTCGCTCCACTGCAAACAGCTCTATCTGCTGATCCCTATAAATGACATCCATCTTCCACCTCCATGTCTTGGCACTTGGGATATGCACCATGCCTGAAATGCACTCCCTCCTTATCATGGCTTCTTGGCATATGTAGCTCCCTTCAAATCTCAGTTTAAATGCCGCCTCCTGCCAAGACCTTTACTGATTCTCAGTACTCTGTAAATATTTTCTATTTCATATATATTGTTCACCTTACTCCAGGCTCAAAAGAATAGTGGTTTCTTGAGAACAGGGCCAATATCAATTTTGTCTTAGTAGTGCCTAGTATACTTGGCACATAGTAGTCACTTAATAAATGTCTGAAGAATTAAACTGTAAGATCCTTTGTAAGACATGATGCTATAGCTAGAACAATGCAGAGACAGAATCAGTCAGGCACATCACACAGCAATGTAAGAGCTGGAAGCCCATCACAAAAGAATGGGACATACCAAAAGATCTCTGACTCTCTCACGCCATCAGACTGGGCAGTTCAACTTCCTCCCATATATTGTTGGCTTTTAAAATGAAACATTCTGTAACCAGCCAATCTATCCCCTAGAAAGTAGCCTGAGATCACCAGGACACCATAAAAGAATGTGTCAAATGTGAGCCATCATGCAAAAGAACGGCACCAGAACTATGGCTACGATACTATGATGGTCATGATTTGTCCAAAAGCCCTGCAGATAGTCAGCAGCCAGCAAAGCAAAAAAAAAACAGGAGACAGATTTGCTGAAAATATTCATCATTTTCATGGAGGAGACCCAGGGCAAAATCCAAAGGGAAAAGGGATTTCCCCCCTCAATAGTAATGTTTGCCAGATCCCCCTGCCTGCAGAGCCCACTGTTCTGTTTGCACTACAGGAACCACCTCAATGAGATGTCTGGTCACCAGAGAGCCACTGAGCCATTCACAGCTATAGATGGTCAGAGATGGTATGTTGGGTGTGGGCAACAGCACACAGGCCAGTACTGTTGAAAAATAAAATGGCTGTATAGTGCCCGTATTATAACATGCAGATGGACAGGTAGTACAGTGAGTTAAGTCTCTCAGTGTATAATTTTGGAGAGGTACCATAAGGGGAAAGGAACTGGGCTCATAGCTGAATATGAGAAAGAGATCCAGCTGAACAGTACAGTGTACAGTGTGCAGGGTTTTCAATGATCCTAAGCTATTCCCTACTATAAAAGGCCATCTAATGGCCTTCAGTCATCCTAAGTGGCCATGAATTCACAGAATCCCAGGACCTCCAAAGAATCAAAATTTCAGGGGACTCAAGAGACAAAGGAAAGACACACAGCAGGTATAAGCGGGCTACAGCACACTCTCAGTGACAATAGCTCAGTCAGTCCATCAGCAGCTATTAGGTGCTCACTAAGGTGCAGGAATTGTGCTCAAAAACCGGGGACACAAAGAAAGGCACAGAGTACCCCCTAGAGGAGCTCACACTTCTACTTGAGGAAACATGCGAACCGCTAGGAACACGCAATACAAATACAGTGTATCTTAGAGGAGAAGGCACTGGCAGCCAGGGAGATCAGGAAAGGCCTCTTGTGGAAACTGGGATTTCTAATTTAAGGATTAAAAACTGCTTCATGGGCATGATGTCACCTGATCTTCACAACCACCCAGTGAGGTTAGGTATTTTAAGTATCCTCTTCCTTGTTTTAGAGATGAGAAAACTGAGGTTCAGAGAGGATGAGACCAGTGTCCATGGTGCTGGAGATGGCCCTGAAACCCAGACCCCTCTGGCCTCCAACTCTGGCCCCCTTCCCCTATACCATGCTGCTTCTATAGAGGAATATTTCAGGGCAGAATGCTGTGGCCAGCTTCATTACAAACCAAACTGTCCTCAACCTAGAATGGAGTCTGGCCAGGCTTACGCCCCTTTCGGATTAGGTTATTAGACAAAATGCAAACAACTAATCTCCTAAATTTGTAACTCACTTTCCCTACCCCCACATAATCCACCAGCTGCCTGGCACACAGAAGACACTTAATAAATGTTTATTGACTCACTGTTCCTACTTCTCAAATCTTTCTCAAATCCAACCAACCTCTTCTCTCTACTCACACAACCACCACTTTAGTTCATTTAGGCTCTTATCTCTTCTTGCCCTGATTATCTCAATAACCTCCTAATTGGCCTCCCAGCCTGAAGTCTTCCAACACAATCCATCCAACAACCTCCTGCCAAAGGGATTTTCCTTGACCATGTGACTCCCCTACTCAATCAACTGTGGTACCCCCAACTGTCTCAAAGACAAAATTTAACCCTTTTAGCTTTAGAAGCTCTTTACATCCTGGCCCCAGCTCATCTTTCCAGTCTCAGTGGATTATCTCTAAAGCACATAGCACAGCGGCTGGAACATAGGAGGCACTTAAATGCTTGTTCCCTTCCCCAGCACCGGAATTCTGTGATGTAGTCAAACTGGCCTTCTCCTTGTTCTTCAGCCATTACACCCCAGCTTCCCTCCCCATGCCTTTATGCTGCCTGTGCCCCATGCCTGGAAGCCAGCCCCTCTCCACCTCCATCTTACAGCACATTCTCTTCTTTCAAGATGAAACTCAAGCATAATCTTCTCCATGAAGACTTTTCTGGTCTACACACCACCTCCCCAAATACTAGCGCCTTCCCTCCCAAACCACCTAGTATTTAAATACTTTGTATTGATATGTATGTATTCTCTTTATATGTATCTTTATATCTGTTGTGGCAATGGTTCAGTCCTTTCAGTCCAGTCAGACTCTTTGGGGTTTTCTGGGCAGAGATCCTGGAGTGGTTTGCCAATTCCTTCTCCATGTCTCCATTATTAGAATGTTAGCTCCTTGAGAATCGACTATTTCATTCATTGTATTTGTATCCACAATGTCTAGCAAACAGCCTGGTTAATAACAGATGTGTAAAAATGCTGACTGGTTGACTGATCAAAATGACTAAGATGACCCTGCAACCTATAAAGGCTTAGACTCATTTTCAAGAAATGTATTTATTAATGATAAAACCAGTCATTTAATGGTGCAGAAAGATCTCCTGAGCCATGTCCCCAAACATGCACAAATCTTTTACGAAGGCATCCCCCACCACCAACACCACTACATGACAAAGTAGTCTGCCAGATGTGGAAGATGGATATGGGCAGGGTTGGGGAGGAAGCAATGGAACCAAAACTGCAGATGTTTCCAGTCTCCTGCTTCTGGCCTGTCCCTGTTTTCTTGACAACTTCAGTGCCCAAAGTGAGTAATGCCCTAGCACTTTCAGGTTCTCCTCTTCCAAGTTGGTACTGTGTCCTGAAGGGTCAGCTGGAGGTATCACTTCATCAGTTTATCCTCATATTGCAAAAGGTCAACATAGGTAGGTTTTGAACTCTTAAATCAGTACAAAGCATCAGATAAATGAAACATAGGAGATGAGAAACAGAAGGGACCTCAAAGGCCATCTAGCCCAACTCATACTTGAATTCTCCCTCTACAATATGCCTGGACAGATGATCAGCCTCTGATTCAGGACTTTCAGTGTTGGAGAAGACACCACTCCCCAGAGCAGCCTATTCTACTGTCAGACAGTTCTAACTGCCAGAAGTTTATTTTTTTTTACTTACATTAAATTGAAATCTGACCCCACAAATCCCACCCCAATTTTTTCTATTTCTGTCCACTGGTGAGTACCTCCATGGCAACAATTTATACAATTTATCTACAACTTTTCACTCCACCTAAATTTCCCCATCACCCGTCCTAGTTTCCCCAGGCTTAAGGCTTTAAAAGCATTGAAATTTGTGGCTCTTCAGTGTCCTCTTCCAACACTTTTATCAATAACCAAGACCCACTGATTCTTCCTTGCCCAACCTCAAATTCTCTCAGGTCATGAAGGTTCATGCCTTCCTTTCCACTGCCATGGTCAACATTCTAGTCAATCCTCTCACTCCTGGACTATGGCAACAGCTTCCTAAATAGTTCTATCTTCAAGTCATTTACAATCTAAGCTATGGCAAAACATTTGAAAAATTTTTCTCAAAAATCACTCTGACTATTTGTTTGACCTTGTGGAAGGTCCAGACATACATTGGCTCTTGGTGCTCATCGCATGAACTCTTTTAAGGTCCTCCACCAACTGGCCCAACACTTTCTCACTAATCTTATTCTTGCTACTTCCCAACTACTTCTATCAACCCAAGCGAGTCTGTGTGCTCTCTCTCCCACATACCTTGCTGATTTCACTACTTTTAATCAAACCCTTCTCCCTATCTGGAACACCTATTCCTCTCTTTTTCTCTCATCTATGAATTTTGCCTCCTTTACAATATTGCTCAAAACTCATCCTTCAGAAAGTCTTTCCTGATCAATTCCATTAGACATGTTCTACTATGCTTTTTATTTTTTTATTTGACTTTTATTTACACTCTCATGTCATATTTACTCCCATGCCACAAGCTTTTGTTTTTTCAGTTTCTTCTTGGATATCTCTTTCTTTTGAGCAACTTCCTCTTCTGGTTCAGGAACATGTTGCTCCTTTTCAATAAGTATCATCTCAATATGGCAAGGAGAACTCATGTATGGGTTGATTCAACCATGAGCCCTGTAAGTACCCCATCACATTTTGGGAGCCTTGTTAACCTGGATATGCTCAATGACAAGAGAATCCACATCCAAACCCTTCAGTTCTGAATTACTCTCTGCTTTTTAAGCATATGCAGCAAGAACTCAGCACTCTTTTTGGGCCAATGTGTGCAACCCCATTGCTTAGCCTGGGCACACCTGTCATCTCCACCATTATACTGATGGAAGGGAATACATTGTTTCTTCAACGTGACATCTTTCAAATACTTGGTAGCTTTGCAGATATGCATGTCCTTGATAGCTTGGGCTGTTTCACAGGTGTTCTTGAAGTGGATCAGAAATCTGAAGCCCTTGACTTGCATGATTTTGTGGGGTCTCTGGATCAAGAGAGTACCTCACCATTTTAAATGATTACCTAGGACGACTCAAGGGAAGAGCTGCATTTATTTTTATGTTGCACTGTATGCCTTCTTGCCATTTTTTTCACATTTAGGATGCTCTAGTTTCACAAATACAATGTAACTACACGGCTTCTCATCAGTAACCAAATTTTCTACTTCTTTTATCTCTTCCCCTCCAAGTTCTCTGCTCAAAGGTGCTTGACAAATATTCTAAAATCTCGTGGTTAAGCCAGCAGACCTCAAACAGGGATGGAAGAAGCTACATTAGGGCTAAACATGGGATTCTTTCTACTGGCAAATACTCTAGAAGGCCTCACCCTACTTTATCCCACATATTATTACATTATAACTTTTTTGACTTGTAATACCATATTGTTAATAATCTGTTAAATTTCTTAACATCATTATGTATTCCCTCCTCCACCCCCATCACCAAGAGGTAGTTTGCATAGCACCCACACAAATTCACCACTCACCCACACAAATTCACCACTCCTTGAAGTGTATATGTACATGTATATTTTCTTTTATTACTTGACATTTCAAGGATTTGTGATTTCATCAGTTTGGGTACTGCCCTCCATTGACACATATAAAAACCCTAACCACAATTCAGTAGCCAACCATGAAGACTGCATCCAATTCTCTTTACATTTTACAGATTTAACAGATGAGGAAGCAGGACAAGAGAGGGTTAAGTTACTTGCGAAGGCCACACAGATAGCATGTGACAGAGGCAAAATTCAAACACCACATCCTCCAACTCCAAATCCAACAGTCTCCATAATACTATGTTGCCTCCTCTCCTGCTATCTGCATGACAACAAGCCTCTCCAAACTCATCTAGACCAGTCCCTTCAGACATAACTTTCTGGACAAAGCCAGGAAGCCTTTTCCGTTGGGTAGGATCTGCCAGTGGCTGCGTTCTACTGTCACAGCTTGGAGATCGCAGACTCATTTCCACACCACAATGACACATCACAGTTGAACTTAAAAATTCTTTCCACTAATTAAACTGAATTAATACTAATCTTGCTTTGAAGATGTCATTATACCCCTTACAACATAACTGAAGATACCCTGGGGACCCATACAAAACTAGGGCTGGGAGTTACAGCATTACATTTTCAAAACTCTTAGAATTAAATTATTTGGGGAACTCCAGTTTTTAATCACTGAGGGGGCACAAATCTTAAATCAAGAATTCTTAACCTTGTTTTGTGATAGCCTTTGGCAGTCTGGTGAAACCTATGAAATCCTTCTCACAGTAATATTTTTAGATGCACAAAAATACATAGGATTACAAAAGAAAACAATTATATTGAAATGAAATTATCTGCGTATGCATACATGTGTCTATATATGTGCACGTATAGATACATATATGTATATATACACACACATATACCTGTGTGTGGGTGTATATATAGCATTATATGGGATGTATATGTTTTTGTATGGACAGCTAGGTGGCCCAGTGGATAGAGTGCTGGGCCTAGAGTCAGGAAAACCTGAGTTCAAATATGACCTCGGATATTTTCTAGCTGTGTGTCCCTGGGCAAGTCACTTCACCCTGTTTGCCTCAGTTTCCTCATCTGTAAAATGAGCTAGAGGCAAACTATTCCAGTATCTTTGCCAAGAAAACCCCAAATGGGGTTACAAAGAGTCACAATTGAAATGACCGAACAACAAAAAATATGTGTAAGTGTAGGTATGTATGTGTCTATGTATGTATACACATACATACATGCATATGTGTGTGCGTGTGTATGAACTTCATAGACACCATGTTAAGAACCCTTGTCTTCAATTCTCTCCAATGGACTGGGATTCAAGTGTATTGTGTTTTTTGTTTTGTTTTTTGCCATGGTGGCTCATTTTAGTATGTACAAAAGGATATTTTTATAAAAATATACATTCACCATCATGTTATATTTTGAGCTAGAGAAAATATTAGAGATGATCCAGTTAACTTTAGCGGGGCTAAATGTTTGATCAGGGTCTAGTGTAATTGTCTGGTATATGGTAAAATTTGGGCAAAAATTAAAATGATAAAACAAAAAATTATATTGATTCCTTCTAAATCAGAAAAAAAAACTGGTTTGTAAGTCACGTCAAGTTTTCAGGAAGTCTATTAACCCCGTCATGGCACTTCTCTGTGGCACGGCAAATACTCATGGATTGGAGTGGAATGGTGGAACGACTCTGGCCCTGGAGTGGGGAGACCTAGATTCCAATTTCGTCTTGGATGATCGCGGTCAAGCCCCTCAAGCCGGCTGGGCCTCAGTTTCCTCGCCGGTAACACGGGGGTTAGTAGACAGTCGGCTCCTGTGGTCACTTCCACCCTAGACCTATGACTTTACTTTAAACCGGTCGGGATGGGTGCAAAGAGAATAGGAGTTAAAGTTAGGGAGAGTGGCCCGACAGAGGAGCTGTCGGCCGTTTAGAAGCAAGCGGAGCCCTCGCCAACTCTAATGCTTGGGGGAGTTTTGGGGCGCCCCCCGCCCCTGCTCCGGACCGGGGGCTACTCACACAAGCCGTGGACATCTAGCATGTTGGAGATGCCGCGGTCGCACATGTCCACCTCGGGCTGGTTCTTCTCCCGGCTCTCCTCCACCAGCTTCTTCAAAGACTTGGACATGGTCTGCGCGGGGACACAAACAAGGAGCACGGCACGCGTGGGCCGGGGGGTCCCGAGACCCGCGGCCGCCCCGGAGTCCCCTCCCACGCCCAGCCCAGACGGCGGACGGGTCCGGACCCGCCCCCTGCTCCCCGCGCCCCGTCCCCAGGTCGTGGGGCCAGCAGAGGGGTGCCCCCGCCCCTCACTGCCACCCGTACTCACTGTGGAAGGCAGCAGCCTAGGGGATCCCACACAGATCAGCCCGGAGCCCACGAGAGTAAACACGCCCTGTCCCGGACCCCGGCGCAAGCGCAGACGGCGCCGCTCTCAGCTTCGCCCCTCCTCAGGCACCAGAGAAACCCAGGACTCTTCCCAATTTAGGAGAATTGCTCCGAGGCCAGGGCCCCGGGGCGAGGCTCCGCCCCATCTCGGAATGTGGCGCTCCAGGCGGACCAATTACCTCAGTGGACCTGGCCTCAGATTCCGCCCCGCTCAGCTCTCGGCCTCGCCCCTAGGAGTTCGCTCTTACGATGCTGATTGGCTAAGCCGAGGGCGCGTGCGTACGAGCTCTTGCGCATGTCCAGTCGGCCGGCATCCGTTGAGAAGGGGCAGCGGAGACCTCATTGGAAGCAGGAAACTGTGAGGAAGTCCAACAAACGGCCCCTGCACTTGGCGGAGCCTGTGTTATTACAAGGTTGTGCAGCTTTGGGTCCGTTATCTACCATGGTTTTAAGAAGCGTTTTTTGTTTCTTATTTATCATGTATGCAGCTGGCTTTGTATGGATTTGTTTGCACGTGGTCCCCCCCCCCCCATTAGATAGTAAGCTCCTTGAGAACAGGGATTGCTGCCTCTTTTTATATTCTCAATTCTTAACACATTGACCGGAACATAGTAGGCACTTTAATGCTTATGGATTGATTTGTCCCTTACGTAGCTTTTGTATACATTTGTTTACATGTTGTCTACCCCATTAGACTGTACGCTTCTTGAGGGCAGGGACTTTTGCCTTATTTTTGTACCTTCCCCCAACCCTCCCCACCCCCCCCCCACCCCCGCTTAGCATACTGTGCCTGGTACATTGTAGGCTTTTAATTAATGTTAATTGATTGGATCCAAAGACAGAATCCCATGAACTATCCCAGCAAAGTGTCTGGAGGCTTCCGTTATCATTGGCCTTGAGAGGGTTGGGGAATTTAGACAAGGGGGCTCCTTCATCTTGCTTCAAAAACTTGCCTTGCCTTAACGGGTATTCTGTGATGGAGCCCTTGGGCAGTGCCTGGTGCATAATAGAAAGTGCTCAATAAATGCTTGTTCATGTTGACTGGCTGAAAACATTGGACTCCTTTTCAGGATATTGCTTTTAAATGCATCAAATAAAATATATAGGATTTGAAAGGAAACCAATCAGGTTGAAATTGTTATCAAAGGAACTTTTTTTAAAAAGTTGAGGCTCCAGGTTAAGAACCCTTATGTATTCAATTTTTTTAATACCATTTCAGCTGTTTCTCAGACAGCAATTTCCTCATGAAGTTGGTTAGTTATTATATTTGTCTTGGGGAGGAAAAAAAAAACTTCTGTGACTACAGGAAAAGAGCAGAAAAGACGGGATCCTAGGGAGTGGTGCTCTAGATGAATATCTTAGAATTTGGGGTCAAGCCAGTGACTCTTGTTTTAAAAGATAACTTGCACAGCAGCAAGTTTGTTTGTTTTTACCAAATCTATCTAATTGTAATATGCTAATATTACACCTACATTCTTCATCTTCAAAAATTGGAAGCTAACCTGGGGGCACAATTGATGACCCCACACTTGTAAGAGACTTTTAAGTGGGTTAAACCTCAAATCGTGTTTTAAATCAGTAAGTCCTAACCTTGAGTCTGTTAACTTTTTAAAGAACTATTTTGACAATTATTTTAATACAGTTCCCTTGGTAATCCTATATATTTTATTTTATGCAAATAAAAACACTATTCATAAGAAGTATCCATAAGGGTACATGATGTAAAAAAAAAAAAAGTTAACCACTGTGTTAAGCAAAACTGAAGTTGGATATTGGGCTTCTTGAAATTGTGAAATAGGTGAATGTGTGTGGAAGCTTAAACTTCCCTCAAGACTTTTATGTAATAGCCTCTCTCATCAGGCTACCATCTGTCTCTTCCACTCTGTTTACACCTCCCACCCAAAGAACAATTCTCAGCTCCTTCATTCACAGGGAAATAAAAGTAATAATTTAAAAGTTATATTCTTTCTAGTGTGTTTGGAAATATGGTATATAGTACTGCATACATTCCCAGAAATCATACAGGTAGGTATTCCATTTGAAACTCAGCTAGTCAACTTATTGAGGCAGTTAGTACCATAGTCCATTAGCCAATAAAGCATGTGAAGAAGCAAGCCCAATAATTGTTGATCGAAAAAGAAGACTAAAATGTATAGTAATAAAACTTGTTGGGAAACTGGGTGACATAGTAGACAGAGCTTGGGGCCTAGAGTCAGAAAGACCTGAGTTTGTGTCTGTCCTCAGACACTAGCTTTGTGACCCTAGGAAAGTCTTTTCACCTCTTTGCCTCAGTTTTCTTATCTGTAAAATGGGGATAATAAAAGTCCCTATCTCCCAGAGTAGTTGTAAAAATCAATTGAGATAATATTTACAAAGCTCCTGGCACATAGTAGGTATTACGTAATTGTTAGCTATTATACATATACCCCATGTACTCGTGTTGACTCAGCCAAAGGTCTAACAACTTTTCCAGCTGGGGAACAAAGATAAATGTTTAAGGCATCTACTATGCTCATCCACATTTTTAAATGACATGTAGACCAAGTTGAGAGTAAGGATTATAGATTTTAGAGGTATTTAAGAAGTCATCTAATCCAACCCCTTAATTTTACAGGGAGAAAACTGAAATCCAGTAAGGTGCTATGAATGTACCAACTAAATTTCTTGTTAATTTATTGCTCAAGGAAACACAAGTAGTGTTGGGAGTGGGATCTAAACTGAGCTGCCCTTACTTGAAAGCCCATGTCATACTTGTCTGTGTGTTTAACATACATCCCACCTAGAAAGGCAGTGTCAAGCAACGGAAACCTGACTTGAATTTGATATTTTCTAGGCACGAGACCACAGACAAACTAGCCTCTCTGGGCCATGGTTTCCTTTGTAAAATGAGCAGGTTAAACTATATGCTCTCTCGGATCCCTTCTACTTTGAGTAAGACATGTCTGTCTGTCTCAGTCTTAAGTTCTGGGAACTTAGATGTGTCACTTAACTTCCTGATAGTCCTCTGCCATTAGGGAGTTAGTCCTGGGAAAACCTAGGGTTCCCCTATTGACGCTTGCTTTCTGCAACTGGGCTCACGGTGCCCTATTCCCCCCACTCCCCACCAGCCATGCAGGTGCGGATGTCAATAGCTTAAATTTTTGTCCAAGTGTGCAACTTATGCATAAGGAAAGGGCTGTGGGTCACAATGGGAATCATTTCAATGCAAATCTTTATTACAAGCAACGGGGAAGAGGAGACTGGAGACACAGTATAACTCACATAAAAGTGGCACTGCATTGAGGAGCACAGAGACCATTAAGCAGGGTCCATTAAGCAGGAAGGGCTCCAAGTTGCCCTTCTGAGAGTAGGATTCTCACACTCTGATTTGGGGTAGCCCCCTTGGATCTGGCTGATTTTCTTATCAGGGATAAGGGGAAAGTATCTTGGGGATTTGTCATCAGGGAGTAAAATGAGCTGGTAGTAAACAAAATATCATTTGAGAGAGACAGCTATATAAACCTTCAAAAAAGGACATTTTCAGTATTTTTCCATAAGTATGTCTATAAGCTTATATATAGCCTCCCTTAAGGGGAGAACATCAGGCCTGATCTTACAACCATGGTTCCCATGCACAGATTCTATCAGCTACTGCCTCCCTTATGGGGAGACTCATGGTGGTCTCAAGACCAATAGGCCTAATCTTATAAAAATCTATAAAATGACAAGTTTGAACAAATGAATATGTAAAGTTCCTTCCTCATCTAAATTTGTGATCCTATGATCTGTGTGCAGGGCTTGCAAAAAAATCATAATTCTCAGACTAGGCTTTGCTGTATAACAGAGGTTCATGTAAGTAGTACTAGATGTAACCCAGGGCCCCTACCTTCTTCTCTGGACTTGAACCCAATCCAATATTTGAGGTAATGCCTCAAAATGCTTTTTTTCATTCTTATCTCACTCAGAGTCAGTCACCTATGGGGAATCTCAGAGTATATTTTATTTATAAATCTCCACTGGTATGGATAAAAGGGTTCAGAGATCCCACACAAGCACTTGTGGTAACAAGGCATACCAGATATAGGACAGCTTTTATTTTACCCCACGAAAAATGCATTAATGTGTAACTTTCACTAAGTAACCCATAACAGTCATTGTAATTGTCTTCTGTCTCCCAGATTTATAGCACCACCTTGTGGTTTGAATTACCCTTGAAAGGAAATACACCTGAAGTTGTTAGAGAAGAAACTGTGAGGCTGGTTCTATCCAGGAATCACCACCCCCTTCTCCATCCAGGAGACTGGGGTTCTGGAACTCCCACTATTTGTCCATAGTGTTCCCTTTTCTATGGTTGCCATGTCTTTGGCTAGGAGGTTGGGCCACTGCTTCCCCAATGCTTTTGGTATGTTGTTTCATCCCTTATTTTTACATAATTATTAATTGTTCTTATGCTTCATTCTTTGATCATTCATTGTTTATGATTTCATTAAGTCTCCCTTTGTCCTTTGTTTGGGTACCTGGGATTGATTAGCATTTTTACTGCATGATGGTCTAGAAAGGATGTGTTTAATATTTCTGTCTTTTAACATCTACTTACAATATATATATATATATATCTCTGTACCTTAATTCATGATCAATTTTTCATAGTTCCATGTGGTATTAAGAAATACAAATTTTCTTTAGTATTTCCATTAAGCAGATGATATCAGTCTTTTAGCTCTGGTTTCTCCATCCATTAGTTCAATTCTTTATTTTCCCTTTTGTTGAGCTTTCTATTAGATTTGTCCAAAACTAAGAGAAGGACATTGAAGTCTCTAGCCATTATTGGATTACTGTCTATAGTCTTGTAATTCAGTTAATTTTTCCTTTATGAATTTATATGCTAAGGTATTTGGAGAATATAATTTTAATGGTGACATGTTTGTTGTCTATGCTTCCTTTTGGCATAATATAGTTTCTCCTTTTTATCTTTTTTATGTTATAAATTTTTGTTTTTACTTTGATTAAAACTCCTGAATTTTTTTACTCAGTTGATGCATAGTAAATTTTGTTCCATCCCCTCATATTTATTCTGTGTATATGTTTATTTTTAGATGTATTTCTTGTAAGCAACAAATTGTGAGGTTTTATTTTCTAATCCAATCTGTCACTCTTTTCCCTTTTATCGGACTTTTAAAATCCATTCACATTTAAAATTATGAGTTGAGCTTCTATTTTCCTCAATTTGTCTAATTTTTTTGCATTAGGATTTTTTGTTTATCTTCCTCTTTATATATATAATACTTTGTCTCTTTAGTTATTTTTTATTAAAGTACTTTAGGGAAACCCTATTTCCATAGGTTCTCTTTCCCTCACTCTCAATCTCTCTTCCCATTTGTCACCCCTTTCTGTAGTTTTGGAGTTTTACTTTACTTATTAATTCCTTTTTATTTCCTCCTTTTACCTATTTCTCTAATTCTTTTGCTCTTTTTTCTTATTCAAGTAGTTAAATAAAATCTCCTTCTTCTCTTCAAGTTGTTTTGTTAGTTTTTTAAATTACATACCTTTTTTTCTAAAATGGATTTATTTTCCCCTTTCTCTTCATTAAATCTCTTCCCTTCATATATATTCTATACTTTAGGCTTTGATTCATGGTCCTTATTTCTTCTGTAGTCTTTGTATTCCTCATGGAATTAAACCTTTTAAGTTCCCTATTTTGAGTTCTGCTTTCTAATTAGTTTCTATATCACTGCCTTGTAAATCTTATCCCAAACCACATTTTTTTTTCAGTTCTGTCTTGTTCTTAGACGTACCAACTCCTTTAGGAAACTGAGAGCCTAGAAGTATTGTCCAATGGCAGATATTTTCCCAGTATTCCTGATTGTGTATTTCATTACTTTCACTTGACCTCTCCATGATTATTTCCCCCCATTTTCCATGAAGACTCTGGGTCCATGGCCTCCTTCTTTTCTGGATAGTTGCCCCTAGGAGCTAGATTCCCTGTCTTCTGAGGCAAGATGGTATCCATCCATTGAGGTACAACATGGTTTTATTGATAGTAGTCTCACTGAGCACCAAATTCCTGCAAATTATACCCACTGTAAAGTCTCCATAACCTATATAGGTTGCTTTCTACTCCTTTAGTCGTAATCTTCAGTGGAACCTCTTCCCAACACTAAATCAAAATTACCCATTTTCTTCCCCCATTTCAGTCTCTCCTTTTTTGCCACCTCACCCATTTTCCAGTAGACCCTCTTCTTCCTAAGAGACATAGGACTTACTTTCCCTTCATTTTTTACCATTAACTTGATTAGGATATATCACATATTCCCCTTCTATTTTCTTCCTCCCCTCTCCCATTTTATGTTCTCTCACAGTCTGCGGCTCATTCCCACAAAAAAAAATGATTCATGTGCTTTGAGATTTAATCCATGAGGTTTCAGACCTGTCCCTCCACCATCAACCCTTGTCTTCTTGGGCCCTTTTAGAAAGGAATCTCTTAGTGGTTTCCATTTTGTTATCTGTTGCTGCTGCTGCTGCTGTTTTTAACTCCATAGGTGTCTGTCTCTTTTTCCAGTTTTTCCCCCTCTTTTTTTCTGGGGTAATTTATTCCATTACTTGCGCCATCCTTGGTTGCCAGATTTGTTTAGCTTTTTTGCATTTCTATCATCTGGAGTATATCGAAGCAAATAATCTGCTAACATCATTTTTTGTGTGTGGGGCAGTGTTTCATTGATAATGAGGCTCAGCTTTGCAGGGTATACCACCTTAGGTTGGATCTTGACCTCCTTTGCTCTTTGGAAAGTATTATTCCATTTCCTTCTGTCGTTTCTGGTGGGTCCAGAATACTCTTACATTATTCAAATTCCCTTTCCTTTATATTTAAGATATTTCTTCTGGTTGCTTGAAGAATTTGCTACTTGTCATCAGAATTATTTGATTTAACCTCAAGTTATCTTGGAGTTTGCCACATAGGGCTTTTTGTTTGTTTGTTTTTCTGGAGGTGAGCTGTGGATTGATTCTTTTGATTGAGTTTGGTTTTTGTGTTCAGAAGTTCTGAGCAGTTTTCTTGTATTATTTCTTGCACTGTCGTATTCAGGTTTTTTGACTTGTGTTCTTCTGGAAGAGGTTGAATCTTTAAGTTATCTCTGCACATCCTATCATTGATTTGCTTCCATATAAATCATGTTTTCTTTTAATTTTATTGCTATTTGCTTTCTTTTTGTGGATAGTCCTTTACTTCTGCATTTATACACCCAGTTGGTTATCCTCTCTTTTTTGAGACTTATCACTATGAATTCAAGTTATTCTCTTTTTTCATTTATTTCTGCTTGTGAAGGCCATAAATTCTATTTCCACAATTCTTAGTTATCTTTTAAAGCATTCAGGACCTACTGCTGTAGTTCCATGCTCTCTTGGGAATCCACAGGGTTCTCTGCCTCATCAAGTGTTGACTGATTTTACTTTGTTTTGCATTATTTATTCAGAAATGTTTGGACCCATTTAAATCTCCTCTAGGTAATCTTCCCTTCTGTTACTAACATCTTCCCTGTTGGGCTACCTACTTATGCCCATGGTTTTTAACTAAGTTTTCTTTTCTTTCTCCTAAGATCTTTGGTAACTTCAAGCAGTTAATCCATAGTCCCTAAGGTGCTCGCTCAGTATCAATTCATATAAAGAGTGGAATAAAAAAGGGAGACGTATACTCCTCTGAGGTCTTCATCAGTATTGTAGAGAAAAAGCTTGGGAAGAATTCAAATGGAAGAGAACTTTTTATTGATATTGAAGTTGTATTTGCAGATGAGATTGTACTCATTGCATATAGTTAAGCTCCAGAACATTATAAAGTTTTCTCAATTAAATTCATAATCATTTAAAAAAAGATTGGTGTAACTATTCACACTGTAGGGAAAAAAGGAAGGAAAAAAATGCATTTTGTTCAAGAACAAGTGTCTAGGTCTAGAATTGAAGAGGAAAAAAGTTCTGTCCAAGTTACATTTGGGAGAATGTGCAATACTTTCAATGATCCCACACTTCTTGCTTCTAGAAAAATTCATCTGTTGCTATTGGGATGTGAATCATGGAACACCAGTCTTACAGGATTCAGAATTGCGAGTGATAGCTAGATCAATGAAAACATATGTTGTGAGTACAAGTATGCTGCAGCATGTCACCAACAGTGACTTTACCTTCTGGAGAAGGTGTCATCAAAGTCACAGGGGATCAGAAAAGAAGGTGGGCCGGTGATGTAATGATAATGAGATAACTGGCTTTAGTTGGATGTCAGTCCCTTTTTTTTCAGAGGTGTTGAACCCCTGTCTCCCCCCTCCCCCCACCACACAGACACACACACACACACACACACACACACACACACACACACACACACACACACACACACACACTGGTGGCCCTGGTTCCCAACTGGCTGCTACTGCTGGAGTACAGTAGATGTGCTCTGCCCCAACAAAGCAAGTGCTTCCATTGTTGGTATGAATGCCCCCATTAATGACCTCAGAGACCCAATAAAGTATGCATGTATATGTGTTTATATAGTGAATTACCACATTTTTAGTGAACTTCAAAAATTAATATAGCACAATTGTTAAAATCTTGCTATGTTAGGTTTATTTTCTCATGATCAACATTTATAATGCAAAACACATTTCTGGTCAAATTTTTTTTCATTTTTAGATTTGCAAAACAATTTTAACATGCCTTTTAAGTAAACATTTAAGAAACATTTTTATTTTAAATTACGAAACATAATTTAAAATATAGCATATCTAAAGCTCCAGGAGATTTCACTTTACATCCAATGGTTGTAAATATTTTTTCATGATGGAAGAAATGAAAGTACAAGTTGTTTTTAACAACAGAACTAGACAATAAATAATGTTCAACTTTCATTTATTACAATAGCAGCATTCTGTCAAACACTTTATGAGCTGATTATCTCTTCAGTAGAACCGAAGTGCCAACTAAAAAGAGTGCATTGAACATCTAAACACTGCTCCAGGTTAATTGGAAGGCTGATGGGGAAACTGCATACTCAGCATGAAATTTGATAAAGACACGATGAGTAGAAGCTACAAATGGAGCTATATTTGTATCCTAAAATTTAAAAAAGAAAGAAAGACATTAGATATTCACAAATTTAAGCATTTTTCTTAGAGATGATCACATAAGTAAAAGCACTACATGGATAGACATTATTAAATTTTCATTGATCCTTCCTATGCCACCTACTGTGGCATGGACAATAAGCTGTATAGAGGAGTTCAGAAAAGGGAGAGATGGCACTGGCCTAGAGTGGCTTGGGAAAGAAAATCTTATAATGTTAAAACTGGAAAACTGAAGAGATGTCTTCCCTCATTCCTGATATTTGAAAGTAAGAAAACTAAGACCCAGAGGTGTGGGATAACTTGCCAAAGGTCATAAAGAATCACTGACAATGATATTCCTGGCTTCTAGTCTAGTCTTTTCATGCTGCCTCTACTTTTTTTGGCGGGGAGAGAGAGGGAGGGGGAGGGTGTGGTGGTCAGGGTCAAGTGACTTGCCCAGGGTCACACAGCTAGTATCTTAGGATGGATTTGAATTCAAGTCAGTACTCTATTGACTGTGCCACCTAGCTGCCCCTATATCTCTCCTTTTAAAGGTAGGATAGTGTAGTAGAAAGGGCAATGAATTTTTTTTCAGTTAAATGTTATTTATTGTATTAATATTATCAATACAGTATTATATGGCTTATATGTCCTTTATTGCATTACCTTCATTATTCATCACTGGGTATAAAAATCTGATAGTTCCTTAGCTTTAATTTGATCCACTTTTTGTAACCGTTAAAATTCCTTTGCCTTATTTTTTTAGTTGTCCAAATTCTGAAGCAATTGGTGATGAGGTATTTACCCAATAGTAATTCAACTTAATTTATATTGCAAGAAAAATTCTAATTCTTTATACAAAGAGTATTTTCCATGCAAGTATCTTCCATTGTAATGAAGAACATTGTCTTACAGTCTTCATGTAAGAAATCTAAACTAAAATCTAAACACCAAGTGAATGAATCATGGGATTTTAGAGATAAAAGGGGACCTCAGAAAACGGTTAGTCCAACTTCCTCCTTTTACAGAGGAGAAATCAGCTCAGAGGGATTAAGTGATTTGTCTAAGGTCAGTGGCAGAGCAAGAATTACAATTCCTCTCTGTCTTACAGGGCTGCTATGAAAAAGAAATACTAAGATAATGGCTATATATGTGATAGCATACTGGAAAAGATCAACTGCTACTCAGATATAAAACTGGGAGGTTTTGGATCCAGATCTATGATTTCATCAGCACAGGGAACTCTTGGTGCAGAAACTCTTCCAACAGAGATCAATAAACCCATCTCTCACCATCCAAATGTAAGTAATTACATTAGGCTATACACAGGATATGAACCCAGGTTTTCCTGACTCCAAGGTATCTATGATGTCCATTATGCCACCCTGCCTTCCAAGGGAATATTATTTATTTAGCAGTATACATTTTTATATGGTTACATTTTTTTCCTTTTCTAAATGGTTACAAATTTGTAATTACATATCAAACCCCTTTCATGAACTCATCTCCTAAGCCTACATGCAGCATTGCCCTTATCAGAATTTTTCTGGGAAGGGTAGATGTGGGGCTGATGGGTCTGGGCCTGTTATTTTATCAGTGTAAGAAGCTCCTAGAGTTCACAATCCCTCCACAGGTATAGATGAGCACACCATCTATTACTGAAAGTCTTAAAGAGCTGCCTGGATAAGCTGAGTGACTTGTCTGTGATGTTAGAGATAAGCCTTGAACCCTAAATTGCCTTGTTCTAGGACCATCCTTTATTCATTGTGCCACATTGCAGTTTTTTGTGAAATATGAACATCAGATTTTATTATGTAATACCTCTTTAATTCTTCTTTTGGCATTACATAATGGGACGATGCTATGTGCATAGTATGGTTTGTCTAGACATTAAAATTCCATCTGTTTATCCATAAGGATGCAGTTACACAGCCTACTTTCTTTTACATCATTATTATTTCTAATAATAACAACTCACTCAGAGCTCTGCTTTCCTTAAAACCCTGTGGGGTAAATAGTTTGAGTGTTAGTATCTCCATTCTACAGGTGAGGAAACTGAGACCCTGAGAAGTTAAGAGACACAAGTAGTATGTGTCTGAGTCAGGCCTTGAACGTGGCGCTCCTGAGTCCAAGTCCAGTGATATTCCCACTCTATCCCACTGACTGTCTTACATCACTCAGACCAATCCTCCCAAAACACTTTTCCCAGTACAAAATAAGGAGATTAAGCTAAGTATTCCTTGTGTTTCTTTTAACTATTGTATTCAGCATTAGTTCAGTTTTTCTGTGTTTCTTGTCTGAGTATTTCTACAATTTTAAGCAATTACATTGGGTGGCACCATGTTTCTGTGGCCTTTTTACTGGGCTACTTCATTCAGATGCTGTACGTAAAAACTGCAAGTGAACATATGTTAATGTTGTTAAAAGCCCTCTAGATGGTGCTCAATCCTCCAAAATGGAAAGAAAAATTTAACTACACCTTATCCAAAAAGGCTCTCATTTTGCTACTTTGCTTTTCTTAGCACATTAAGTTACCTACATCTTATATAACATTTTTAATAAATAAAAGGTGGCTCTCAGAGATCATTTCACTCACCGCTCCACAGTATGGTCCAGATGATGGAGAGCTAATATCAGGTCCGTCATAAAGAATCAGATAGTTTTGGATGCAATCTCCTGGATCATCAATGCTGATAAAATAAAAGCTGACTGTAAGGGTTCTCCCGGCAGGAGCAGCAATAGTCCACTCACAGTGAGTGTTGTTCTCATAGGTACCAGGGTAGCCAGGACTAGTAAGAGAGCCAGCCTCCCCATAGAGAGTTCCACCACAGCCTGGAAGAACAGTTGGAAGGAGGTTAGCCAGATTTCAACATACACACAATGATCAGAATTAAAGTTCCTTGTGAAATATATATAGGAAGTTACAAAAAGACGTCTCTTCTACAGGTCGCTGGAGGATCTCCTGTAACCACAGTGATGGGGAAGGCCCTCAGCTTCATGTCTCTAAATAGAGCTGGCTCTGAGTTAGTTTCTTCCAGGCCTGTTACCCTCAAATGAGAAGTTTAGAACAAAAGGAAGGGGAAAGTGAGAAGAAAAGTAAGAAAGATTAGGAACAATTCTACAATTCTATGTTTCTAGCTGTGTGGATCTATTTGTATACAGTGATGTGAAGGCAGCTGATGGGGATGAAAGACAGTAAGACAGTAAGGGATAGGAAGGAAGACTGGAAATGAAGATTAGGAGTTAGTACCATTCTAAAAAGTCATCATCTGCTGACCTTAATACTAGGACTGGCAAATTTCAAGCCAAAAATCTAAAAGTTATTAATATTTATTAAATTATTAAAAAAAACCATATTTATTTATGAAATAACCGTGATGTATTAGCTATAATACAGAGATTGTCTAGGAAGGATTTCTACCCTCCATCAGCATCTATGACACATGATGTTTGGAATGAAGAGGTAATTCCTTCTCCTTTCGTGGTCTGGCTATAATAGTGATAACCTAACAATCTTTCACTCTTTGATGTTATATAAAAACAGAAAAAACAACTATTAACAAAGTTTTCCTATCTCTGAGATTTGACAATGCACTTAATGATAAATAATGGCCCATTACTGCACCTTTCTGAGTCTCTAACTTATTTCAGGAGACAGAATGGTCATTGTGAAACATCCATGCATATACATAATATTTAACATGTTTTAAAAACTAGCATTTTTTCTAAAAAGATGCATTTTATCCTGAGAGTTGATCAAAATGGATAAAAATGTAGTGACAAAAAGATAAAATTTAAGCAGGAATTTTTAGATTTTCACTAAGTGAACCCTTCTGCTTTCCTCAATCAAGTGTATGAATAACTGGAAAACACATTATTCCACCTTTGTCTTTTGCTTTTCCCAGCAGCTATTCCAAGATTTTCTTACTGACTCTATCACTGGAAGAGCAAGAATAGCCTGCATCTAATGGCTTACCAAAGGGGGATGACGTCCACAGAATTTCATATCCGTGGCCTGAGTGGATAGAGTCACTCTTAAATCGTAGATACAGAAGGTGGTTTTTAGAGAAGATGGGATTAGGAAGCTGAGTGCCACAGTATTTGCCAAGTAATGGGGAACTTCCATCACTCCCATTTCTTACCTGTAAAAAAGGCAAAGTCATTAACTGTTTAATATCAGTCCTATTTTACCCCCTGCCTCTATCACTCTAGAAGAGTCAACAGAACTAGAGTTTGAAAAAGCCACATACAAAATTGCAGCTTCTTATTTTTGCCAACTCCTTGAGCTGACTCAGTACTTAGGTGCTTTGAGAATGCCCTATTAAACTATAGTCATCATGATTCCAAGCCCAGTACTCCATCCACACTGCCACACTTTATATAAAGGGGCAGGGTACAAAAACCCCTTAAATCACATATTAAAGTCCATATGCATTTAAAATGAGATCACATGTGCAAAAAGCTTTGAAACCTTAAAGGGTTCCAGGAATATTCTATCCTCAGACCAGCTCAGTGAATGAGGAGTCCAGTCATGGAACCATCATATCAAGAGTGAACCACTTCTGTCTCCCTCTCTGGGATGGCCTGCTCCACCTCCATGCCATCTCTCTGGTATTCCCTCCACTTATTAGCTTGTACCACCTTGTGACATAGGTCTTCTTATTATCCTCATTTTAAAGATGTGGAAAATGAGAGGAGAGAAGGACTTGCCCATGGCCACATAGTAAACAATGGAGATACATGTCCAGCATTATTTTTTACTATATTATGCTCCTTCTCAGCCTGAAAAAAACCTCTAGAAATGGTTTGGGGTTGGTTTTTTTTTTCAGAACCTCCTAGTATTGTATATATGCTGATCATGCAAATCAGTTACAGAGAATAGGCTTTATAACTGTAAAATTTCAACGTTGATTACATGTTGTAACCTAAGGGAGATGTTGAAGATGCCATGCACAAAAATGCTTCTTCCCAGGCAGGAGGCATTACCCTCATTAGCACAATGCCTAGCACATAGTAAGTGTTTAATAAATGTTTTGATATCTCATTGCCTGACAATAAGGTGTTAGTGACGTGCCAAATCAACTTTCTTCTCGATAGGAGGGATGAGGAAAAAGTGGAATTTGGGGGACCTCCCTAAGGCTCCTTTTTCATCGGACATGAATGGATCACCTGACTTGCTTTAGGAGGTGGGGGATCTGAATTTGATTCCATTTAACAAGAAAGGTTCAGCAGCCTTTTCTTGGGTGAGGTCATCAGTCTCTTTAAAGTAATAACATAGCTAGCCATTTACTTATTAAGAGATATTTACATGCTCAAAACCAGGTTTCACTTTTACAAACGAAACAAAAAAGTGTGCTCTGGGGCTGCTGTAGACCGAAAAAGAGAGCTGGGGCTGACTCCCCAGTAGTCAGATGAATACATATTATCAGACCCTTGTTCCTTTATCCAGTTTTTTTATTAGTAAAGTTGTGATGTTGAGTATATCCCCCCAATTTGAGCTCTGGCATATAACAGAGGGATGAAGGGACAAGCAGACTGAATGGCCCCCTCTGGTGGAGGAAAGAAGCCACAGCAGCAGGAGAGCAAGCAGGAACACTCAGCCAGTCCCTGTTCCTGTAGAGGAGACCCAGGTAGCCTAGGCTTATATGCTGACCCATGATCACTACATACAGTATCCATGAAACAAAGAAAGTCAGATTAGTAAAATTTTAAAATGACAAAATGTGAATTTTAGAGTATCAAACTTAATAAGATCTCTAAAATACAAAAATACCCCACCCCTATATATTATTTTGAATTATGTGAATTGTCTTAACAAACACATAAGGTTGAGTTTCGCTGTATAGTTAGGGTTAGGGAAAGGAGAAAGATTGACGGCGAAGGTGGGTCGGGGTCCAGGGAAGGGTTAGAAAGGCTTGTGAGGCAACCCTTCCAGGCTTGCCCATCTGATGCCAATCTTGTCCACATCCTAGCAGAAGTTCAGCACAGGGGGCCATCTGATGTAGCAGAGGCCTTCTTCCCCTTCCCCTAGCATCATAAACACCAGGGCACTGTATCTGTCCACTTGTCACAGCTCACCACACAATCCCTCCAGCCTGTCATTATCCATTGCCTGGATGACTTCTCTTACTCAGCTTCTGAGTTCATCACTCATTATGTATTGCAGCCTTTTGAGACCCATTGGGACCTACTCAACTGCACAGATGTGGGACATTTTCCATTCTTTGGAGACTTCTATGCTACATGTCTCACACCTATATAGCAATACTGATAGTATGTATTAAAAAAATGGGTCTTTGTTTCTGGAAAAAGCTTGGGGTCAGTTGAAAAGTTTCTTAATTTCCCAAAGTCAATCCAACCCACTCTCCTTCTCTTGTTCATCTCTGGGCCCAACTCAATATCCACTTATACTTCCTGACCAGGATACATACACACACACACACACACACACACACACACACATACACACATACATATGTATATATGCACACATATAGTATTTATACAAATATGCATGTATTCAGTATATATACACACACGTATATATAAAATATATGTGTATATATGTGTAACTGTGTGTATATAGATATGTGTGTATGTATACACACACACACATACATGCACACATGCACAGGGCTAAGTGACTTGCCTAGGGTCATGTATCTAGTACAAGTGCCTGAGGCCAGATTTGAAATCACGAGATGAGTCATTCTGACTCCAGGCCTGGCACTCTACCCACTGAATCACCTAGCTGCCTTGTGAAGGGGAACAATGTGAAATAAACTTGTAAAAATAATTTGGAGCCAAAATTTGAAGGTCTTTAAATGCCAAACAGTGGAATTTATATTTGATTCTAGAGATAACTGGGAACCACCAATGGTTCTTGAGCAGGGAATGTGATATGACTTGACTTTTACCCCAGGAATAACCATGTAGAAGCTGTGAGGAGAATGGATTGGGGCGGGGGAAGAGACTTGAGGTATGGAGACCAAAGAGAATGTTATTGCCATGGTGTAGGCTAGAGGTGGTAAGGGCCCAGGCTAGTGTGGCGGATGTATGAGTGGAGAAGAAGAGATGGATGAGAGAGATGTCATGGACGTAGAACCAACAGGCTTTGGAAATCAACACAACTCTGTCACCTAAAGGAATCATGGCTAATATTGGCCGTCATTATGAAGTATTTTAGGCAACACTCTCTCAACAATATTGCTCACTGCATTTAACATTTTTTTCACAGGATCAAACTTAAGGTGACCCAAGGACTGTCATGTAGAAAATTGCTGCTGCCCTGAATGTTTTATATTCAGCAGGCAAATTAAATCGTTCTTTAGTGTAGTCCCCCCAAAACACATTTCCTTCTTCAATGCCAATGTTATCGGCTGCCTTGTGACTTTTGGACTTCCCAAGATCTCACTTTGTAAGGTGAGATTTCAAATGATCATTCACTTTGAGATTAAGTTGTTCCAATTTTTAATTAGACTACACTTGGTCGTCAATTACCTCGAGGAAGTCGTTGGTGCATTCCCTTGTGGACTCCACATTGAATGAGTGGAAGAAGAGTGTGATGGAGTGGTTTGATGGGGCTCGGAGAACGGTGGAGCAGTCCAGGTTATGGCCGTAGTTCTCTGGCCAGCCAGGGCTCTTCAGATAGCCAAATGCTTGGTTATATTCTCTGTTGCAATCTTGGGGGGGAGGGGTGCGAGCGAAGAAGAAGAAAACACAGCATTTGCAATGAACAGAAGTAATCATGTCACTTTTTTTTTCCTGTTTCATCCCTTAGATATTAGTAGGAAGCACATATTTTCCTTAGGACACCTGAGGTTGTGACATTCATTTCCTCTACTTTCTTGGTTATATGACCATTGAATCAGATGCCATTCAGCGTCTCACAAGATAACTAACTCCTTTTTGGAAAACTGCTTAGTTCTGATTAAAATGGAAAATTTTTGTTGACTCCATTTTTTTGGCAACTAAGCCCAGAAGTTTAAGGGTTCATTGTTGCTGTTGTTTGCTTTTATCACTAACAATTTTAGGTTTATCTAGACTAAGAATGGCCTGATCACAAGTCTGGGGAATAAGCTTCTCTGTATCAAATAAATTGTTTCTTCGAACTCTCAACACCATCAGTTACATTTCTAACTAGAGAAGTAAGATGTGTTAGTTACTAACCTTCCAAGTGGAAAACAGTACTCAGTCATTTGGACTAACAATTTTTAATTTAGCCTCCTTGATGTCCCTTGAATAAAATATTCCATCTCTGGACTCTACCTTTTCATCAGCTGTCCCCCATGCCTGGATTTCTTTCCTGCTCTGTTTCCATCTCCTGGCTTCTGTGGCTTCCAACAAGTTTCCACTAAAATGCCACCTTCTTATAAAAAGTCTTCCCTAATCGCCCTTATTGGTAATGCCTTCTTTCTATGATTATCTCCAATTTATCCTGTCTATAGCTTATTTGTATGTAGTTTTTTGCATGTTGTCTCTCCTATTACATTGCGAGCCCCTTGGGAGCAGAAACTGTTTTGTTTTTGCATTTCTTTGTATCCACAGTGCCTGACACACCATAGGTACTTTATAAATACTCGTTGACTTGACCTGGTGACTTACAATAAGCTGTGTAAATTCTTCATTTGTAACTTAGGTCCTACAGAGAAACCCTTTCACTCCTTGTAGGTGAACATCATTAGTAACAAGGACTAATTTACTTATTGGAATCAATGCTGATAATAACAGTGGAAATCAAAGTCTATGTGAGAACATAAGAATCTGTTTTGATGCTCACCTGCAACTTGATAGGTAAATGTGACTCTACTGTCACTACGGAATTCTTCCGATTTAAAAACCACAATAGCAGTTCGCTGAGAAGAATAAAACTCAGGTACAGCCGAAGCATCTTTGCTACAGAAACGATGTACCGGGCTCTGATCATTCTGAAACTGAATAGATGCAAAGTCATTCAAAATCAAGTCTTGCTCTCATGAAAAGCAAACTTGAGCAGTATTTAAATCACATATTGAAATATAAGTTAAACATTCTGCCAGAAATCAGCTCTGATGTTCAGTATAAAAGAGCTTACAACTAGATGCGGAGTGGCCATGGCCTGCTGTTCCTGTTCACTCAGGAAGATGAACAATTTATTCATGGAAGGAAGAAAATAATGCTGATTTTCATTCATCTCATAACAGTGCCCCTCCCTGGTATGGGCAAAAAACATGTGACCATTGATACGAATGGTTTCATGGAAGACTGAAATTATAATGATGTTCGCTTAACTTTATGAATACAAAACATATGTAAATCAGTTTTACAAATAAACATCATACAATGTGACTCCACTGTTCACTAGAGAGTGAAAATTGATATAAGAGACTTCCATCTTGGGTCCCACCAAAGAGGCTTTTTAGCAAAAGCTTCCCTTAAATTGCTGTCCAATAAAATAGAGACTAGCGTGCAAAATAAAATGAGATTACCATGTAAAACTCACAAATCATAAGGCTTGAAGAGGCCTTCTGCCTTTATGTGGTCTGAATCTTTTGCCTCTTTTTGTATCCTCAGCACTTAGCAGAGTGCCTGACACCCAGCAGGTGCTTAATAAAGGTTTACTGATTGACTGAATCTCTCCTTCTCCTCCTCAACTATGACTCTTACCTAAACCAGTTATACAGAGTTGGGAGAAAGGTATTTCATTGTTCTGTGATTATCATTACCGCTGGGGAGTCCTGAATTTGGAGATAATTCTGGGAGCAGTCCTCAGAGTGCAGCTGAAATGCCTGGACCACCAGCTTGACTTGTTGCTGGGGAGGCGCATCAATGATCCAAGTGCAAACAGACAGTGGGAAAAGGGGGTTTGAAGAATCGGGTGATGCAGTGGTCTGTGGGCTTAAGGTGGCATTGAATGTTCCTCCACATGGTACTGTGCCAGAGAGAGAAAGAATAGTGAGGTCATACATCTATATGGTGTTTCCCTATATGTGATCTTGTCTGACACTCACAGCAACTTTGAGAAAGAAGAGAGCCAACCATCATTATCCCCATTTTGTTGTTGTTGAGTCATTTCGGTCGTGTCTGACTCTTCGTGACCCCACTTGGGGTTTTTTTGGCAGGGATACTGAAGTGGTTTGCCATTTCCTTCTCCAGCTCATTTTACAAATGAGGAAACTGAGGCAAACAGGTTAAGTGACTTGCCCAGGGTCACACAGCTTGTAGGTATCTGAGGCCAGATTTGAACTCAAGGAGAGGAGTCTTTGCCACCTAGCTGCCCTTTTACAGATGAGTAAAGTAAAGCTCAAAAAGGCTGGCCCAAGGACACAGCTAATAAGTAGTGGAACTGAGATGTGAAAACCCAGGCTGTATGATTACAACATGTAAACACCAGCATGGAAGCACTTTCATGAAAAGATGCTGCCCTGAACTGACTATCCCACAATCTTATATTTGTTTTAATGGACTATGGACAAAGGAGACTTGGCTTTGTATACATTTGGTGTCCCATTTGTATTATGGCCAGTTCGAGCTTCTATAGAGTCAAGGAGTTCTAGACCGAGTTTTATGTAAGAAATTTTGCTTTCTCAATATTTTAGATCCCTTCAAGTTACTTACAGTCCAGGGTGGTGTATGTGACATTAAATCCTTCCCTTTCCACAGATATGTCACTGACAAATTTAACTGTGAGGAAGTTGCCACTAGAGATGAAAGGAGCAGGTAGAGTGGAACCACAGAACGTACCAACCAAATTGGCATTTTCATTATCACCATCATACACCTGTAAAAGACAGAGAGCTTGTCACTCATCCAGCTGTTCTCAGGCCTCATGTTTTATGATACATCAGCTAGTTCATGGGTTAATATGGACCAAGTTTATTGATCTTTCATCTGCTTTTGCATTCTCCAAGGAGAGTTGATCTCATATGACAAAGACAGAGTGACAGCTACCATCAGGCACATCATTACTAGGTGTTCAATAAAGGTATTGATTGTAGGATCATAAATCTAGAGCTGGAAGGGGTCCTAGGCCCCACTGAGTGCAGCCTGCCCCCCTCATTTTGGAGCTGAGGAAACCGCAGCCCAAGGAGGCCAGAGTCACACTGCCTGAGGTGGGATTTTAATATGGGTCTTCCTGACTCCAAGTCCAATTCTCCACCCACTAGACCACGCTGACTCTCAAAGACTAGTGTGATGATGATCTTTGCTCTAAGTTCAACTAGGTCAGAGTATTTACCATTTGCCATGCTAGTGTCATCAGTGTCTAGAACAGCACAGTTAAGTAGATGCTTCATTAACATCAAACTTGTTGAATTGCAAAGGACATGCAGAGACATGAGATGTCTAAATTGACTTCTCAGCAGTCTTGCATTTTTAATTCTTCTGTTTTTTAAAGTCAATGGGAAAAAGCTGTTGATGTTCAGTCATTTTTCAGTCATATCTGACTCTCCATGACCCAATTTGGGGTTCTCTTGGCAAAGACACTAGAGTCATTTGCCATTTCCTTCTCCAGCTCATTTTTACAGATGAGGAAACTGAGGCAAACAGGGCTAAGTAACTTGCCTAGGGTCAACTAGCGAGTAAGTGTCTGAGGCCAGATCTGAACTCAGAAAGGTAAATCTTCCTGATTCTAGGCCCAGAACTTTATCCACTGCAGCACCTTGCTGGCCCCTAATAAAAAATTAGATGAAAATTAATGGCATTTATATCCAGCTACAGAGACATCTGCACTTACAGATTTACACATGCACATAATTTTAATGGGTCAGGGAAAAAGTTAAATAAAATGCTACCCAAAGACAATCTACCTCTTTGATATTCAGTCCAGAATTCTTTCTCCTTCTTCATGGTGTTACTAAACAAATGGACACTGGTATTTTTGTTTTAGGTGTAGGATGTGTCTCTAAAGTTTTAAATCAAAGATATCAAGTGTTTCAGAGACCTTGGAGCAGAGCTACAGCTACTAATGTGACCAGTGGTATAAAAGGACATTAAAGAGTGAAATAAAATAGACATTTAGTAAATGTTTGCTGAATGAATGAAGCACAGATGGCAAAAGAAACAAACCCCAAACCAAGCTCAAGAGGGAAATAAGCAGCGTCAACACTAGATGGCAGTTCCTTCCTTCCTAATGTGCACAGAGAATTTCCCTCTATTTGGTTGGCCCCAGAAGGCAGAATGAGTTAGAATGGCTGAAAGTCACAGGGAGGCAGATTTCAGCCCAACGTGAGACAAATCCTTCCTATCATTCTGAGCTCTCCAGAGGGGTTGTGATTTGTGAAGAGCTTGTGGATCCTACCTCATTTGGAGTCTTCAAGAAAATGCTGAGGATTTTAGAAAGGGGCTTCTTGGTCAGGTCAAGATTTCACTAAGTGGACGCTGAGGTTTCTTCCAAAGCTAAGGTTTCTGTGAGTCTCTGAAATGATTTGTTTCTACAAAGTGATATGCCAATGGAAATGGTGGAATGAGGACTAATCTGTGATTTGGCTGGTATTGGGAGCTCCCAGTAAGGAAGCATCCTCTATCAATTTAAGTGGGCACAGTCTTGGCAGCTGCTCCTCTCAGTGAAACACTGAGGATGGAAATTAAGAATAAAAAAGGTCTGGCAAAGGTCTCATAATTAAAATTTCAATGGCAGAATTTCAACTTTACAACAAAGTCATTATACATTACTGTACAAATATAATAAATACATGGTAAGAATCCTCCACCAAAGTCCTACTTCAATATAATGGATATGAAGCTGGGCTCTTGAAGGCTGTGCCAGTGGGCCCAAAGTCTGGCAGATCCTATCGAGCCAAAAAGTCTTGAGAGCAGCCCCCCATAATATCGAGAAAATAACCTAGCAGTATTTGGATGGGTACATCATCATGTCAGCAAAATGGTGATGAATTTTTTCAGGCAAGCAATTCATGAAGATCATCATCTAAGAGAGAGGGGTTGTGTTCTACATGGGTGAAGGAAATGAGGGTACAAAGGAAATACAGGGTCTCTGAAGTATTGACACACTGTAATAAGGAGGCAATTAATACTACTACTAGTTGGACAATTTACAATTGTTGAATCTTTAATTTTGAAATTTACAAAGTGTGCTCAATTTAATCTCAAGTATTAATAATTTAATTCCTAAAATTTTAAGTTTTGTGGCATTTCTGAAAGACCTTCAAGACTTTTTATGCCAGTAATACAGAAGGGGAAAGTGAAGGGTAAAAAGGAATGCTATTTTATTTGAAGGATATTTATTTGATGCAATAAATAATTCAATAGAAGCAGTTATCTTAATAACCCTAAAAGCCAGCTATCTCAAGAGGCATACTGATGTACTTATACATGAATAGCTGAGCTGGACTGCACCAACTTGGATATGGACATAGAGATTACAGTTGAATAACTTTAGCTCTGTTTTGGCATGCCACATAAGACAGGTACACAAAGAGCTTTGCAAACATTAAAGGGTTACTTATAATACTAATATTTATCTTCCAGGAAACAGTGTGATATTAGAAAATTACTCTCTACAATGAGGAGCACTATTGAAAAAGTACTTTCACTACTGCCCTGAAAATAATAATAATGATAATAATAAAACAATTCACAGTCACATGAGGCTTTAAAGTTTACAGAGTTCTCAACTAACAATCCTAGTTTACTCATTGTCATCCTCATTTTAAAACTTTTTTATAAAGACAAAACTTTTATAAAGATAATTTTGAGCTTGGGATTCCTGGAACAACTCTATTATATTTGAGATTTAAAAGCCAGATTCAAATGCTCACGTGACTTTATTATCCCATAGTTACATTTCTCTATTAGGCATGGTCTATAGCTTTTGCAAGTTTACATTTTAGCTCTTTCATAGATCCAATTTATTTGGTATTTCTTGAGTTCCTATTACATATGTTCTCACTACTGTTCTAGGCACTCTGATGGGTACAGGATTTCAAAAGGACCATTATTTTGTCAGGGGTTCTCCCTGTACTGACACAGATCACAACACTGCTATGCCTTAGTAATAGAGATAATTTCATAAGTTACTGTGACCAAAAGAAATCACCGTTAAGGTGACATCACTCCTTACCTAAACTGGTTCTCAGACAACTGAAATAAAACCTATTAGTGGTCCTATTTTCCAGCTTAGTAAAGTCTGGCAGAATATATATGCTATTGGAATAGCCTTTGAGACCCCATCATCATGTCTATGCCATCATTAGGCAAAGGAGTAGAACTTTAGTAGTAGCAGGGCAAGTACCTGATTGATTGGGGTACAATATTTCTTCAGAAGAGTAGTCTCACAAGATCTCTCTGGCTCATACTTCTACCTAAGGAAACCCTGTGGACATCTGTACCTGGCTTATAGCTTTCATATGCACCTCTGATTGGTTTGAACTCCACAGAACAAGAACACTAAATTCTTCACAAAGCTTTCCTTTAGAGAGGGCAAGATCTGAACTTTCCAACTCATTCTTCAAGATTCCCCTCTCAGGATAAGCTGATCACTTGAAATCTCACCCTGCTACTAACTCAGCCTTGGAAACTTAACACTTTCCGAACTACCTGACTTCCTTTCCCGTCTAATTGGACCCTTGAGGGTAGAGCAAGCATTAACTCTTCCCAAAGCTTTCTTTTATAGAAGGGTACGATCTAGATTTTCCATGCCCTCTCTGCTTTCTATCTACAGCTCTACTCAGTTTAAACTCCCAGAAACAAGATGTCCCCACACTGGGTACCCTCTGGTGTTGCCTCTTCCTCTGCTTTCCAGCTTCCTTTTATGTGATGTCTTCTTCCATTAGATTGTTCTAACAACCCTTGAAGGCAGAGACTGTCTTGATTTTTCTTATTTGTATTTTATTTGCTGGCACATAGTAGTCACTTAATAAATATTTATTGAATATTGAATAAAATCTCTTGTTCATTTTGGAGGAACCTTCAGTTCCCTTCCAAGCCTTCTGGCTTGTAAGCCTTAGATTGTAGGACAGGTTTCACTTATCAATGCAAAAAAATAAATGAAGAATGCACTTATACTTGAGCAACTTAACCATTAAGAAATGACTCCTCCCCTTTGTAGAGGGTATCAATGGATGCCTCCTAATGGTGGGTCCTACCTTCCTTCCTGCCTAGTTTTTTATGTGACATAAATCCCAATGCCAGTGAAGGGATAGGTCCATGTTGTTCTTCCAAGTATGTGTTTCTCTGCTATACCTATCTTTCTAGTACCAGAAAGGCCAATGAGCCAAATTTATTCCTTATCATTTGGCTTCATATCCCATTGCTACTTTAAAAAACTAGTTTTCCATTGGAAAACCAAGTTCAGTTGATTTCATCTTCACAATACCTCTTACACTCATATCTTCCTCTCTAGTTCCACTCTGACCACCCTACTGAGCCTTTTGTTGCCTGGACTAATTCTGCCTGCTCAGTTAGCCTTCATTCTCTCCCAGGCTAATTCATCTTTCACATCTTTTCCAGAATTTTGTCTTTCTTATGAAAAGATCAAGTTATTCCTTTGCTTAACTCTCTCCCATGGACATCTATTGTCTACTGATTAAAGTTCCAACTCCTTTCCCCCAGAATCAAAGCCCAACACAATATAACACCATCTTTCCTTTCCATGCACATCTTCTATCACTCCCTTCCACACACACTATTTTTCAGAAAAACTGGATTGTTCTGGTCCTGATATACTTACTCTGCATCTATATACTCTATCTATGCCTCTGCTCATGCCTGCAATATACTTCCTCTCTTTTTGTTAAAATCCTACCCATCCTTGAAAACTCAACTGAAATGTCACCTCCTCTAAGATTTGTCCTTGGTCTCCTTGGGCACTAGTCACCTTCACTCTCAGATCTATTATAGTACTTGGTTTTGTAATTCTTTAAACTATGCATTTAATATTTTGTATTACAGCTCTCCATGTTGGTATCTTAACCCCCTACTGAACAGTAAGTACTATGAAGAGAGGAACTATGTAGTATCTAAACTTGGTATTTCCCCTACAAGGTAGCACAGTACTCTGCACACAGAAAGCATTTAAACATTATTAGTTATTATTGAAAGCATTGGACAGGCAGGGTAGGGTCAATTTTCATAGAGCCTTCAAAGTCAGATGAAACAATTTGGGCTTTTTGCTTTCAGAAGTGGGAAAATCAATCAAAAAAATTAGGCAGTGGGATGACATGATTAAAGTGGTAATTTTATAAAGATTAATCCAATGGTGGTTGAGTAATTAATTATAAAAGGAAGAGACAAGCAACAGGGGACCAGTTAGGTAACTATAACAAAAATGCAGCTCAAGGGAGGAAGGCTTCATACAAGAGTAGTAATCAGAAATGGCAAAGAAGTGGTGGTGATGAAAAGCAATCCAAAAGAATGACTAAAAGGACTTAGTGTGTGAAATATGGGATAAGAATGAGGGATGAGTCAAGGACAACCGCAAAATTCTGTGTTCGGGTGACCGGGGAAGTAGTGGTATCATTGAAAGAAATAAGGAGTGGAAAGACACTGAACATTTGGAGAAGGGGAAACTATTCCCATCCTTGCCATTGGCACTGCGATGTAAAGCAAGGCAAGGCATCTTTATAGTGCTTATTAAGAACACAGAAACACTTGGAATCAAAAGTAATTTCTTAGATTTGAAGTGGCAGATTTTCTGTTAATAAGTACTTCAGGCAATTCTTTTAGGGCCTCTCACTGATGGTTTTAATGATATTGCCGCATCACGGAGCTTGAGAATGTAACTACTCAATGCCTCTGTCTACAAGCAGAACTATAATATTAACAACTTTAATGAAATTAGTACCGATTGTGTCTTATGTTAAAGACTGTAAAAGAAGGAGATTCCACAGTATCTTTTAGTAACCTAATCTAAAATAACTTCTATAGTGGTCAGCCCTACAACTCAGCCTTTTCAGTCTCACTGTCAGAATATGTATATTTGAATCTAAGTAGCTTGACATCTGCAGTCTCTTCTTAGCCTTCTCTAATCTGGCTTCGGCTCTTAGCCCTCTACTGAAAATACTTTCCTGAAGGTCACTGATGACTTTCTCTGTGCTAAATACAATGACTTCTTCATCCTTACCTTCCTTGACTCCTGTTTAATATATGACACATATTGATGACTACCCAACCCAATGCAATATTATTCTGGTGTCTCCTGTCTTCTGAGTCACCATTTGGATATTATCTGGATGACTATGGCTAAATCATCTAACCTCTCTGAGCCTCAGTTTCCTCATCTATAAAATGGGTGTTAATAATATTTCCATGGCCTAGGACCATAGATTTAGAGCTGATTAGAAATCTTGTAGGTTACCTAGTTCAAACCTCTCATTTTCTAGGTAAGCAACGGGGGCTCAACAAAGGTAGATGATGTGCCCAAGTTTACAAAAGTATAAGTAACAGAGCCAGAACTGAAATACAAATCCTCTGACTCCAACTTCAGGGATCTTTTCAGTGTATGGTGGTAATGGGAAAGAAAGCTCCTTTGTAAACCTGTATTAATATGGAGCATTGATAAGGGAAACCTGATCGATTTGATGAGTTTCCTTCTCTCTCTCTCTCTTTCTTTCTTTCTTTCTTTCTTTGGCAATTGGGGTTGAGTGACTTGCCCAGGATCACACAGCTAATGTCTAAGGCCCGCTTTGAACTCAGGTCCTCCTTACTCCAGGGCCAGTAATCTATCCACTGCACCACCTAGCTGCCCCAATTTGATCATTTTTCTAAGGAGGTGACCCTTCATTTGGCACTTCGTATTTTCCATTGGCACCCGACTGTGGTCAACTTCTGATTCTAAGTACAAGAAGACTCATATATACTTGATTCAACAGGAGTAATTAAGGTTCAGTAAGTAGGAGAGAACAGTTTGGTTTGGGCTGCTGTGGTTTGGAGCTATACAGTCTTCCTGTGCCTATGAAAAAAGGGGTAGGTTGCAAAGCTGATCCTTTTCAGAAAGGGGAGAGAGAGAGAGAGAGAGAGAGAGAGAGAGAGAGAGAGAGAGAGAGAAAAGAAGAAGAAGAAGAAGAAGAAGAAGAAGAAGAAGAATGGAGGGAGGGAGAGAGAGAGAAAGAAAGAAAGAAAGGGGTAAAGAGAGAGGGAGATGGAAGAGAGAGCTAAGTGAAGACCAGAAATAAGAGGCTTAACAGTGGGCCTTGGTCTTAAGTGGGAGGAGGCAGAGTGGTCAGCCTTGTCACAATGCCACTCCCCACCTTGCCCAGCCTGACTACTGCTAAGGACAGCTTTGGGGCAGAGGTATATTTCAGTTACTTTTGCTGTCAGCCATCAGAGCAAGGAGAGCTAGTGCTAAGACCTCTCTCAATCATATAGCCCCAGGAAAGTATAGAGTCATGTGACCTAGTCTCTTGTAAACTCTAATTTCCTAGACCCAGCCAGAGAGAAGCAGTGATATAACCTCTCAGCCTAAGAGATGACAGCTGTAGAGAACGGCACAGTGTTGCTGAGTGAGCAGAGTTCCTCAGCTTTCTAAAGAAGTATCACGCGTTCTGGCCCAAATATTGGGTCTGGTAACCCCAAAGTTGAGGAGCCACAGTGTTGGGCAGTGGGCAGGGCACAGCATTTAGACTTAGAGGACCTGGGTTTGAGTCTAAGTTCTTCCACACTGTGACCTTGATCTATAAAACAAGGGCATTGGATCAGAAATCTTGGGGTCTTGTCCAGCTCTAAACCTATGAGCCTCTGAGCCTACGTCTTAGCTATAACTTAGACTTTACTCTTTGCTGCTAATATGAGTTATTTGAATAGTACAGATCTGATGGGAAAGGGATCTTCTCTTCAGAAACCCAAAGGAAAGTGTGTGAAGCTGTAACTCACCGGAGAAAGGAACCCCAAGTGACTACATTCACAGATTTATAGCTAGATGGTACCTCAGAGGCTATACAGTCCAATCCTCTCATTTTATGGATGAGGAAACTGAGGCCTGGAGGGTTCAGTGATTTGTTAGGAAATAGGTACTGAGCACCAGTGGTCTGATTTATACACAGTTACTTTGATTTCAGAAGCTTTGCTCTTTTCACTGGATATACTGCTTCATCTAATCTAAGCCCCTGAGATAATGCCAGAAGACTGGAAACATGTATGTGCCCATGGAGTAAAGAAGACCCTCACCAGATTGTTGGCTGCTTGAGTGTCCTCAAGTTTGTTTTTTGTTTTTTTTTTTCTTTTGAATGAAGACCAAACCATAGGACAAGGGGTATGCACTATGAGGCTATGAGTCTAGATGACTATACAGGTCCCTGAGAGGAAAGTGAGATTTACCTAAGAGGGAAGGAAATGATATGGATTGTTTATGGGCTGGGATGACTCCTCCTACATTCTTTATGTGGAATGAAATAAAGGCTGTCCTGTGCCAAATATGCATTGTTATCCTGAGGACTTGCATAGGAGCCAGGGACTATTTTACCACATTTGTGGAAATCCAGAGATGAGTTATACTCTATGATTCCCAGAGGAAACTATGTGTGGGGCCAAAGCAAGCCAAATACACAAGTTATGAATGAGGAGGAGACATCTGCTCCAAGATAGAGCCTGACTTGTGTAAGCCGAGGGCTTGGGTGTGTATCATATTGTCATTAGTAACCTTCTCTGTTTTCTTTACTGGTTCCCCATTTCCCCAAACTGCTCCTTAGTCTACTGCTCTTCTCTGTCTACATTTTCTCTGACAGAGAGGTTATCTATTCTCATGGCTTCGACTTGGTTTGCCTACAGCTTTCAATCTCTCACCAGAACTCTAGGCTAAACCTCCAACTTCCTGCTTTTAAGCAAAGCTAATTAAAGGTCAACCAGAAATAGAGATAACGTATCTCTGAAATTATTGTCTAAGTCAACTGCAAAATAAATTATTTTATAAGAATTCAATTTACTTATAATCTTTCAGAGCGGCAGTAAAGTGAGGCATCCTGCAATTGGAGGCTGGCATTAGTAGCATCTGGTTCCAAACCTGATTTCCGTACCTTTACATAATCATAAAAGCATCCTCGATAAGACCTTGCTTCTAGGGAAAATGCCACAAAGGTCAGATTGATGACTTTGTTGACAGGGGCTGTTATGATCCATACACAGTTTAAGTTCTTGTCGTATCTGCCATCAGCATTAGAATCGGGAGAACCAAAGGTGGAACTTGCATTTGTCAGATAACCTCCACATCCATGCTGAGGTCCTATGGAAAAAAGAAAGAAACTCTATCACATACACATTAAAACAACATATAAAGGAGTCTGTAGCCCTCGCTGTCCAGATTTGGAATTTAAGAAAATGAATTTTTGTCATTTTTCTGTCACTGTCTGATGAACACCACCAGAATATTGACTGAGACGTTGTTCATACTGGCTTAGGAAGGGATGAAGATAAAATCTGCTTTCTTTCCAGTCTGATTTTTCCTTTATTACCCTGCACATGCTCCCTATTTCATCTCTATTATCAGTCTTTCTCATATACGATTAACTAGAAAGGCAGATAACAAGTATCTCTTTTTTGTGAACTAAACAACAATGACGATAGATCAAAGTTCTAGGGAGGTTTTTTTAAACCCTTATCAGGAACAACTGATATCAGCAAAGTACCTGGTGATCAGTGGGTAACAGGCTCAGTCCTTTCCTCCCCACTGATAGTAACACCATCAGGAGTCTGCTAGATAGTCAGTTTAGGATATGTTATAATCCACATATTCATATTTCTCTGACTTCCCTCAGTGAAAAAGGGGATTTAACTAGAAAGTGCAGAGAATACAAGAGCCCACTGTGATTACTGGTTGTTTATGACAAAAACAACATTTACTTTGCTGAAGCAAAAGCTAGCCTTTACAACAATTCTTTCACAAGGCAACTCCTATATATGTGCTAAGGTCACACAAGATTCCTTGATAGACGTCACAGCAGAGGGGTTGATTGATAATATTGAATATCAAGAGAAGCATGAAAGAGGTAGATATATGCTCATCAAAAGAATTCACCACTATCATAGAGGACACCCAGTTCAGAGTCCCAATGGAAGAGGGATTCCCTATTAATGGTGAGGTCTTCTAAATACTCTTGTTTATAGGTGACATTATGCTGACTACACCAAATCCTGGAATTTTACAGAGCCTACTAAATTCAACCCAAAATCACTCATAGGAGCTCAGTCTATGTGAGGAAAAACAAATGCAAAAAGACTTTTTTATAGGTAAAGCATATTATATAGTTGGATGGATAATACATAGAGCTAGTCTATCATAGTATGTATCATTGATAGATGCTGCATATGGATAATAATCTGGTCCTAGAACCTAACTGGAAAAAGACAGCTGATTGGATTGTATGGTTTAAATGACCTCCCCACCCCACAAGCATCTTCCTGAAAAATAAAATCTCATATTTTAAAAGCCTATATTCTATTGGTCATGATATGTGGCTGTGAATTTTGGGATATCACAATCTCAAAAGAATAAAAATTACGGGTCAGCCAGTAGGCATGGAGAGATGCAAGGTAGGTGAAAATAGACTGCATTTAACAAATGGTGAAATATGAGCATAAGGCGGGCTGGAGGATATTAACCAAAAAGGCGGGTGCCCCAGAAAAGGAGGTTAGCTAACTATGTTGCAACTATAATGCAAAGGCTAAGATAGCACCCAGTCAGTTATAAGAGATGAAGAGGGAACTCACAAGCTTGCTGCATGGGGTCCCTGTGGAAGAGTTAAGACAGGACATGGGCAAGAGTTGCATAGGCCTAGAAAGTATAGAAGAGTTATACTCTGTATCTTTGGGGAGACTATTTATATTAATGATATCGTGGATCCATTGGAATACTAAGTTAATAATTTAGGTAAAAAAGGTCAAAGTTTTCTAAGGTTACAATGTAACATATCTCGAATTAGAGTTTTATATTGTAAAATAAAAGTTGAGAAGCTCAAAGTTAATATATTTTGCTAGAAACATATAAATATGTATTATATATGACATATGTATAGATTTATATAGAGACAAAAATCTTGCATAACAAGGGTAATCTGCCCTGGCTCATGACCTGAGCATAGGTCACAGCTAGGAAAAAGGAAAGAGAGGATTCGTTGGGAAAAGAAGCCAAAAGAAGTGTGGAGAGCAAATGCATTCTAACAGGACCCTGGCTTTCAAAGGGATAAAACACACACTGATAACCACTGATCTAAGCTCTGTAGGCTATGAAACTTACAGCTTGTAACTAGCTACAAAATTAAACGTCATCACCTGGAGAGCATATCTGTCCACCAGTAAAAGGAAGGCTCCTAACACTAGAGGGCACTGACATTTTGCACTCTGCTCCTGGAAGGAAATAAAGCCCTCCTCCATCCTGGCTGAACACCCAATCCACGTCTGCTGGGCAAATGGACTGGGGGTAGAGGTGTGCCAGTTAATGACTTAGACTGCGCCGTCAGGAGGTTCTAAGTCCAGTAACATGACCCAGGATCTGCACAGTCAGTGGTTTCCAGGAGCTGAAGCCTGTCCTGATGGCACAGTCCCTGATAGATTCTTGGACAGTATCTCAGATCAAGTTCCTTGCTCTGGAAGCTAAGCCAGGTTTAGTGTTGCACAATATCTTGCTCACAATTCTCTATATAAGAAGACCTGCCACCAGAACAAGGGTCCTGATCAACACAGCTGTGAGGAACCTGAGGATTTTGTTTGGGCACCTGGGACCCCAAGAGTCCAGCTTTGGACAGTGATTGCTTAAAAATCAATTAATGTCCAGAAAAATCAATCTTTTATATATACACATACATATATGTACATATGTAATATATATATAGTCTGTCATTATTATATACATACTATATCGTCATATAGTATATGTTATACTTCACTTGCTAAGGTTAAGTTAGCAAGACCTATGTTTGAATCGTACCCTAGACACTTACTAGCTGTGTGACCCTGGGCAAATTGACTAACCACTCTCAGGCTTGGTTTCCCCGTCTCAAAGATGAGGATAATTATCACACCTACTTCCCTGGGTTGTGAAGTTCAAATGAAAAAAATATATCAAGTGCTTTGCAAACCTTAAAGCCCTCCATTAATTCCAGCTATTACTACTATTGTTATTAAGGTATAAAATATGTGCCTTATTTCTTGTAATAATCGTAACTATTCTATAATCAATAGATTTTGCTTTAGGTAGAAAGAGGATAATTCCAGAATTTGCTCACTAATAGAGTGCTAGACTCATCTTTAGTGATGAAATAATCACATCCTTAAAAAGATATGGTGAATTAAGCAATGAAGATTTTTAGCACATTTGTGTGTGTGTGTGTGTGTGTGTGTGTGTGTGTGTGTGTGTATTCAGTCATTTTTCAGTTGCGTCCGGCTCTTCATGACCCTGTTTGGGGTTTTCTTGGCAAAGATACTGAGTGGTTTGCCATTTCCTTTTCCAGCTCATTTTTACAGATGAGGAAACTGAGTTAAACAGGGTTAAGTTACTTGCCCCAAGGTCACACAGCTAGTAAGCATCTGAGGCCCGATTTGAACTCAGGAAGATGAGTCTTCCTGACTCCAGGCCAATCCTCTCTCCACTGCAACAACTAGCTACTCTTAGCTCATTTAAGCCAAGAGAATATATTCAGTTGGAATATTCAGGTAATTAAAAACAAAAGTGGTGAAAAGCTTTTTTAAAAACTGCCCTATTGTCCCATTCAGTTTTCAAGTTTAGACTCAGCCACTGTGTCTCCAGTTGCAATGACAACATTTATTCCCCTGGGGCAGGAGTATAAATAAGGATGAATTAAAGGGCTGTTGACGTTGGTTCCATATCTTAAGAGCTACAATGGTGCCTGTCTCCTACAACTAATGCACGTATAGCATCAAGATATTGGTGGTGGGGCTGAAAGAGGAAGTGGGGGGAAGGGAAGCTATGACTATGGGAAAAGTCAGCTCATCATTTAAGAAAATAATGTGCATTTAAGTACATCTTCTCAGTTGACATAAGGTAAGTCTTAACCTTGACATACTGGCATATTTAGAACCATAAATCCAGGCTCAGCCTACTTACTAAACATTTGCCCAGCATCCAGACAAGCTTCCATCCATCAGCACTTCATCAGTCAGGAAGTGTCTGAGGCCCCGGCCCCAGCCCTGCAAGAACTCAGCAATGATACTGTGACCAAATACCAATGTCACCCTGTCCTTCTGCCTGGGACTGGGAGAGCTGCTCAAAAGGGAAGGGGGCACTTCTTCGGGAAAAGGAATGTTCTCATAGGATGCATTGATATGAAAAACACGGGCTTTCAGTAAGTCTCAAGGCCTGATTAAGCTCTGCTTAATTACAAACCAGTCACTTTGTTTTCAAATATATGCTTTGCAACAACAACACCACTGAAGAACAGAGGTAAGAATGAATCAGACACGGCAGAAAGTCCCTAAAAATGAAAATATTTATATTAACCAAGAGGAGGAAAAAAAAAACCAAAACGAGGTCTTCAGAGAAAAGTCATTACTTCAGAGGTAGTAAGTTTTAACAAGTGGTTTTCATAGACAGGCACTTTTGTAGGCTGGATGTTATAATAGTGAGGTACATTATACCTCCACTGGTTCCAGAATCGTCTACAATCCAGCAGTGGCCAAGCATACTTACTGAAAAAGATTCTGTAGACTACGGGCACTTCCCTATGAGCCAGGGATCTATCTGCTTCCTTATGCTTTAAGTGGATCCACGTAGCTATATAGTAATGATCCCCCTCTCCCCCCGTCCATGCATAGACAATGGAACCAAATGCCTTTTAAAATAGATGCTCCAAGCAAATGAAAGCAGCAGCAGGGTTTAGGATTTCATATATAGGGTGTTAAAAAAGTCTTAGTGCACTTCTAAGTTATTAAAGCTTAGTATGTATGATTATATATAAAACATCATAGGTAAGATGTATACATGTATGTACATCTATACACACATATGCACACATACACATGTATATGTGTGAGTGTATATATGTACTGGAAATTGTGTGTGTATATATGAACACACATGAGGCACTGGAAATACACATGTGTATACATGCCCGCATGGATTTCCAGTGCCTAGTCTCTTTAGAATGGGACGTGATAAAGATCTTGACAATGCCCTTGTATTATTGTGTCTACTATAATAGCAGCATTCTCAGTGCATGTAGGTTATAATACAGCTTTGCTCCAATAACTCTTTCTAGGAGTAAGGCTCTTAGAAACATTCATACAGCATTAGTCAAATGATATCTTTCTTCTGTTTTAAAGTTATCATCTCTTCCTGTGCGTGCTACTTGAAGGGATATTTACCACTGAATGCAAACAGGTAAAACACTCTAAGGCCAAGAAAAGAAGATGGCAGGTTTGTAGAAGCTGAGATCCTTATTAACTCAAGCCCTAACGTAATTCAGCAGGGTCTAACTTACAAAGACCAACAACAATAACAGTACTAACCAACAATTTATATAACACTTTGAGTTTACAAAAAACACACTTAGTCTTCACAACAACCCAGGTAGGGAAGTGAAACACGTATTTCTACGGCCATATTCCAGATGAGGAGATGGGTCCTGAGCAATCAAGCGACTTGGCCATGATGATCCATCTATTAAGCACTAGAGCTGGGATGTGAAGCTAGGACTTTCCTGACTCCAAGTCACTTGATTGTTTCCATTACACTCAAATGGAGGAGATGATTAGGAAAGACAGGGAAAGAGGGCAGCGATTTTACCAATAAATCCAGCTGACAGAACATGTCAGGGACCACATGATATATGGGAAACTGAAGGCAAACAGAAAAGTTCATTTTATTCTTTAATCTGTTTCATTTTACACTAAGGAAAAATTGTGAATTGTTCCTCAGAGCACTTGATACAGCACCAGTAGAATGAGGGCACTGAAAAAAGATGTTTCTCAATGACTCTGAGACTATATATGTATATATATGTATATATATATATATATATATATGTGTGTGTGTGTGTATATATATATATATATACATATATATATATATATATATATATACACATTTCCATATATATACATACACTATGTTTTGCTCGGAATATATGACCTGAACATCAAAGTGCAGTCTTATATCAAGGGAATTAATGAAAAAAAATGCCAAGGAAGGTGACGTAGCCAAACCAGATCTAAAACTATATTATAAAGCATCAATCATCAAAAACTCTTTGTTACTAGCTAAGAAATGGAGTGCTGGATCAGTGGAATAGGGTAGGGACACAAGACAGAGCAGTCAACGACTATAATAATCTACTGTTTGATAAACCCAAAGACTCTAGATTTGATAAAAAAACTACCAGGAAAACTGGAAAAAAATATGGCAGAAACTAGGCATAGACCAACATCTCACACCCTATACCAAGATAAGGTCAAAATAGGTACATGCTTTAGACATGAGGGATGATACCATAAGCAAATTAGGAGAGCAAGGAATAGTTTACCTGTCAGCAATATGGAGAAGGGAAGAATTTATGACCAAACAAGATATAAAGAACATTATGAAATGCAAAATGAATAATTTTGATTACATTAAATTAAAAGGTTTTTGCACAGACAAAACCAATGCAACCAAGATTAGAAGAAAAGCAGAAAACTGGGAAGCAATTTTTACAACTAGTGTTTCTGATAAAAAGCTTCATTTCTAAAATATATAGAGAACTGAGTCAAATTTCTAAGAATACAAGTCATTCCCCAATTGATAAATGGTCAAAGAGTATGAACAGGTAGTGTTCAGATGAAAGAATTAAAGCTATCTATAATCATATAAAAAAATGGACTAAACCACTACTGATTAGAGAAATGCAAATTAAAACAACTGTGAGATACCACCTTGCACCTATCAGATTGGCTAATATAACAGAAAAGGAAAATGATAAATGTTGGAGAAGACATGGAAAAATTGGAACACTAATGCATTGTTGGGGGGGTAGTGAACTGATCCAACTATTCTGGAGAACAATTTTGAACTATGCCCAAAGGGCAACCAAACTGTGCATATGCCCTTTGATCCAACAATACCACTACTAGGTCCTGTATCCCAAAGAGATCATAAAAAAGGGAAAAGGATTCACATGTTTTCTTTTTTTAATATAGTTCTTTTTAATTTTTGGTGGGGGAAGTGACTTGCCCAAGGTCACACAGCTAGTAAGTGTCAAGTGTCTGAGGCCGGATTTGAACTCAGGTCCTCCTGACCCCAGGGTTGGTGCTCTACTCACTGTGCTACCTAGCTGCCCAAGGATTCACATGTAAAAAATATTTATAGCAGCTCTTTTTGTGGTGGCCAAGAATTGGAATTTGAGGGGATATCTATCAATTGGAGAATGGCTGAACAAGTTGCGGTATATGAATGTAATGGAGAGACTTATATGAACTGATGCCGAGTGAGGGGAGCAGAACCAGGAGAATATTATACATAGTAACAGAAACATTATAAGGTGATCAACTATGATAGCCTTAGCTCTTTTCAGCAATATAACCATCCAAGACAATTCCAAAAGATTCTTGATGGAAAATGCTAACCATATCCAAAGAAAGAACTGTCGAGTCTGAATGCAGATTGAAGCATAGTATTTTCACTTTTTTTGTTTTTTCTTTCTTGTGGTTTTTCCCTTTTGTTCTCATTCTTCTTTCACAACATGGCTAATATGGAAATATGTTTAACATGGCTGTAACATGTATAGCCTATATCATATTGCCTGCTATTTTGGGGAGGAAGAAGGGGGAGGAAAGGGAGGGAGAAAAATTTGAAATTCAAAATTTTACAAAAAATGAATGTTGAAAACTATCTTTACATGTAATTGCAAAAACATAAAAATACTATTAAGGAAAAAAAAGAGGGGAAAAAAACAAAGTGCAGTCTTTACATAGGTAAAGGGATTATCTATCACAGTACTGTCAAAATGAAGCCTCTAATTTCTCAATAGAATCAAAGTAAGTGACCAATCACATTCAAATAAGAGCCATTTACAAAGATTCTAGTTTCTTATTGTTTAACCACCTTTGTTGTTGTTGTTCAATCCTGTCCAACTCCTAGTTATCTCATTTGGAGTTTTCTTGGCAAAGATACTGGAGTAGTTTGCCATATCCTTCTCTAGCTCATTTATCAGAGGAAGAAACTGAGGCAAATAAGGTTAAGTGACTTTCTCAGGGTCACATACAGCTAGTAATTGTCTGTAGGCAAATTTGAATTCAGGTCTTCCTGACTCAGGTCTGGTACTCTACTCACTGTGCCAGCTAGCTGCCCCCTTAACCATCTTTATTGTCTTTATTTCCTTCAAGATAAAACACAAATTCCAAGGGCTGGCATTGAAGATTTTCCACTAGTTGGCCCAAGACTTAGTTCACATGCCTCCCCTTCACATACTCCATATTCCAGGCAAACTGGACTGTTAATGGCTCCCTGGTGCTTCTATGTACATGTGTACACCTTCCCTGCATGGATGGATCCTGCTCCCTGCATGTCCCCACACCTAGGTATCACCTCCTCCAAGAAGACCTCCCTGATCCCTGTAGCTGTAAAGTGATCAGTCAGTCTCTCTCTCTCTCTCTCTCTCTCTCTCTGTCTCTGTCTCTGTCTCTGTCTCTCTCTGTCTCTCTATCTGTCTCTCTCTCTCTCTCTCTCTCTCTGTCTCTCTCTGTCTCTCTGTCTCTCTCTCTCTCTCTCTCTCTCTCTCTCTCTCTCTCTCTCTCTCTCTCTCTCTCTCTCTCTCTCTCTCATTTTCTCTGAGTCCTTATCTGGTTCTCTACCTTGGCTTTAACATACTCTACATATTTATGTATATGTTTTGCTCCCCTCTTTTTCTGTTCTCCCTCCCATAAACATACACACACAGATTGTAAACTCAATGAGGGCAAGAACTGTGAGGTTTTTTGTCATTGTATTCCCAGAGCTTCTGATGTCTTCCCAAGAAAAGGGGTTTAATAAATGCTTACTGAGTCAAGCTAAATGGAATGGGCCTGGCTTATTTACCTCTGTCAGCAGCTATAGGATGCCTCTCTATTTATAATTTATTTAATTCTGGCAGTGGATTTTTAAGAATAGAACTGCTCTCCAGGAGGGCCACTTGCTGGAGCACATAATTACTGACTCACATTCATCATTCCTAATGACCAGCACAGAAATTTAGATATCTTGGTCCCAAACCAATGTCTAATGCATTTTGGCTCCAATCCAGCTGGCTTTAGGGCTTCCAGGTCTTCCTGAAGGGTAGAACCTGTGCTTTTGTGGCTTGGTGACTATGCTGACAAAATGCTCCAACAACTAATGAATTCAGTGCGGGTGGGGAGCAGAAAAGGGACAGCACATCAGAAAGGAGTAAACTATAATACAGGAAATGGCTGTGGGCACATTTTTTCTCCCATTGTTAAATGAATGTTGCATGCATGAAGTCTTCCTCTATTTTGATTAAGAAAATCTAAAGCAGCTTAGATTTTTGTAAACAGGGGCAAGGTCTTTGAAGATAAGGAGAAATGACATTTTTGCATCCACTGCCTCTGACCTAAATCTGCAATGCTAGGATTTCAGTGAGAACATCAAAATGGGAAGTTTCAATAGAATGAAATTGGACTCTATTTTCCCTGCTGTGAACAGAGGAGTTACAACAAATCTTACTCCTGCGTGCAAAGGGGGATGAGCAAGGCCCCCCACCCTCACTTTCAGAAGTCTCCCTCCATTCTAGCCAGACATATGCCTGTCAATTGGTAGAATTATGTAGAAGCCAGCAGCAGCCAAAAGGAGCTCCCTCCTCAAAAGAGATAAAAAGCTACATCTACCTTTTCCTATTTATGAGATCACCAACTCTACTGTTACTATATGCAAGAGGCAATAAAACAAACACATGTTGGAGGGCAATAATCTCCCCCTCTCCAATTGTACTGATGGGAGCGTGCCATCAAAGAGGCTTGGAGAAGTCTTACATAAATAACTGAGACTCAGAGAGGTTGAGTCACCTGCCCAAAGTCACCGAGACAGCAAGAGGCAGAGCTGGGATTCCAACTCACACCCCTTCCCCTCAAATTTATCATTATAGTTAATTTCATTCTGCTTTCAAATATACTGAGTTGGGAGCATCATGGCAGAGCAACAGAAACTCTAGAGTCTGAGTCAGGAAAGAAGAAGGTTTCATTCCTGGCTCCTGATGATTGCCTTGTATGACTAGGAGTAAATCACTTCAACTTCTACTAACTCCATGGGAGAATGAACCTTCCAGGCTTGGTATGAGGACTGAATGAGGCATTGTGCATGAAGTCTTTGAAGTCAATTAAGTAAAGTGGCAGTTCTCAAACCTTTTGGTAACAAGACCTCTTTACAAGTTTTAAAAATTAATGAGGACCTCCCAAACAGTTCTTGTCAATGTGGGTTCTATCAATGTTTATCATGTTAGAAATTAAGTCTTAGTATTTTATTATGAAAATAGTTTTGATATCATAGACCACTGAAAGGTTCTTGGGGATACCCAGTGTTGCTAGACCACCTTTTGAAAACCACTGTAGTAAACATTTTTTTAAAAAACTCCTGCTTTTAAGCACTGGGGTAGCAATTAGGGATCCACAGACAAAGAAAGAGTCCCTACCAGAGGAGACAATACATATACATATAAAGGCAGGGGGCGAATTGTCACCCAGCAGGGGATATGAAGAAGGATGAGTTGGGTGGCAGGAAGAGAAACAGGAGAGAGCACCATCATGAGAAGCAAGGGAGAAGGTAATATCCTGGGGTCCATTTTATAAATCTTATAGCACTATATAAATGCCAGTCATCATGATGAAGTTTTGAATCAGAGGGAAGATATCCCTTGGTTCTACCCCTTCTGACTCACTCTCTCCTTTCCCTACTCTTGCTATATGCAGTTAACATCGGATGGTTCTTGACACCTAGAAGTCAATAGGAAACATGCCTGGCATGGAATTGAGGGCAAACAGGACTACAGAGCTCAAAGAAAGGGGAAAGGAGGTGGGAAGAGAGAGAAAGAGGGGAAACAGTTTTAGTTTGAGTAGATTGGGACTTAGGAAAAAAGTAGTTTGCTCAGTGCTGGGGAAAGTGACCAAGACTATGGGAAAAAAATGAATTTGGGGAGCTGGAAAGTGAGAGATTCAGATCAAAGTAAACCAGTACAGAATGATTTCCTAAGCTACCTGCTGAATGATGACTATAATAATTATTTCACTACATAGAAAGCACTGTGCTAGGCATTGGGAGGAAGATGAAATAAGGCATAGTTCTTATGCTCACAAAATACACCTTTATTAATTCTTAATCTATGGTTCACAGACTCCCAAGCAGTCCATGGAGAGATTTCGGGGCGGGGGGTAGGGTCTGTGAACTTGGATAGGAAAAAATTATATCCTTATCACTAGAAATTTAGCATTTCTTTTAGTTATGAATTTTAAAAGTAATTTAAAAATTTTAAAAGGTCATTCTGAAAAAGGATCAGAAGATTTCACCAGACTTCTAAAAGAGTCTGTACCATAAACAGGGTTAAGAACATTGTTATACATTTCACAGTTAACAAGGGATTTTATATATTCTATTGGGGAAAGGCAACAGCATGTAGATAAGTAAATATATTTGTAAAAGAAATGCAAAGTAATTTCTGGTATGGGGACCAGTCCCATAAAGGGTGAAGTTCACTTTAGAGTACATTAATGGGCCATAGGGCTGCTTTCCCAGGGCCAGAACTGCCAAATCATAGCCTTTAAACCCCACTACCAGGGCCCTTCTGTGGTGACTTCTGTGTCAGCAAAGAGCCCTGCCAGGTCCTAAGCCTTTTTGGATGGGTTTATGGCATGGTTGCATAGCTATGTGTCCTGCAGAGAAGCAGGGGCCATTTCCTTCCTATCTTTCTCACTCATGGAGTATTCTCAAATGCCCCATACACAGAGGATAATCTGGCTCCCCACCTTTCCTGTAATGGCACCCACACGATGTATCCTATATATAGCTGTTTCATCTGAGCCTATTTTCTCTCCCTCACATACTCAAATGATTTCGTTTTCTTCCTGCACATATCCTTCCCTTCCATTCCCCAAAGCCCACTATTAACTATACTCATGTGGCTACTTCATTTTTAGGAATAGCACTGTTTATCAGATTGATATTATATTATTAATTAGGGATTTGGGCTAATCCCTTGGACTATATTTCAGCAATGAAGAATGTCAGCTATTAGAATTTGTGTTTTTATAGTACTTTCTCTCCAGCAGCATTACAAACTCCCAGAGGGAATGATTAGAATGGTGTATTTATTGGATTAGAAATTGGGTCCTTTCTGAAACTGGCTTAATTTCACATTCACCTTTTCCTTTGCTTTCTGAGCACTGTGGGGGGAAGCAAGCAAACACGGCTTCTTTGGTTGGTATCTTTTTGGTACAACGAGAGGGAAAATGGTATGTATCATGTTTCTCCAGTTGCTTCACTTTCTTAAAGGAAGCCATAGTATTGAATGGCTAAAGATCAGCTACAGGATGATATGCTCAATAACATTGGACCAGATTCCCCTACAGGAAGCAGATCAGATTAATGGAAACATTTAGAGGAAAATTCTACTGCAGGTGAGTATGGGGGAGGGGAAGGAGAACAATATTTTCCCGAGTGATGATTTTCAAATTTTTCCATGGAATCCCAAGATTACAGAAGACAGACACATTTTATGGTCTTCTAGAAAAAAAGGCTCCTTAAAGAAAGCATGGCCATTAAACATTCCAGAAGATATAGAATTGGACCAGGTTAAGTCTTCTCAGGGACATCTAGTGACAAGACCTTTCCTCAAAATAATCATCTACTTATTTACATGTTATCATTGCCTTAGTGGAAGTGTTTATAATACAAAGTAATGTTATAACTTATGAAAATGGTATTTTATTAAAAACAATATTAAGCACAAGAAAACAAAGAAAGCATAGCCATTACAAGAAACTGGAGGGAGTTTAGAGGGAAGTTTTGCAAGGAGAGAAATGTTGAGTTTATGTAGAAGATCACTGCTGTGAACTTGTCAATGTAGGTACTCAATCAGTCAATAAACATTTAGTAAGTGCCAACTGTGTGCCAGGCACTGTGCTAAGCACTGAGGATAGACATTTTAAAAAAAAGATAGCTCCTACTGGTAACGTGTGGTTCCCCTCTTCCTACTATGTGACTCTCCATTGCCCTTGGGTGACACTCAACTTTAAATCTTCAGAGACTGTGGTATTCCATGTTTGCAGCCCCAAAAGAATATTGTAATTTAAAAGATATGCCTTCATTTTAGGTAGTAGCTTGAGGAAATTAAAATTAAAAGTACAGTTTTGTAAAAGCAAGCCGGGCTGTTCTTTCATTCCTGTTCAAGTCTGAGCCCAGCTCATTGTCCATCTGTAATGTCTGTCCAAGATGTATCTACTGATACAGCAATTCTAGGAATCGTCCACCCAAATGCGTACAATAGTTTGGATAATAAATATTCTCATCCACTTGGTTTTGTTTGTTTGTTTATTGTGGAAATTAAGGGCTTGTGGTTGTTATTTAAGAGGCTCTGTATGTTTCGGAGCTTAACGCAGTCAACATAATGTCATCAATCAGCAAGTATTTTGCCTATTGTATGCTGGGTAGTATGCTATTTGCCAAGGATAAAAAGACAAAACAAAGACAAAAACAGTCCTCCAAAGACATCAAAGGAGTCAGTTTCATTTGGAGAAATAGCAAGGAGGCCAGTTGAGCTGTACCATAGAATGTGTGGCAAGGAATAACATTTGATAAGCCTGGAATGCTAAGCTGGGGTCAGATCATGAAGAACTTTAAATACCAAAGAGAGGAGTGGATATTGGATCCTAGAAGTAATAGGGAGTCACAAAAGTTCACTGAGGAGGGGGCTTTCATGTTCACATATGCACATTATGAAAAGTATTTTGGTTGCAGGTTGAAGGATGAATTGGAGTGGGGAAAGATGAGAAAGGGAGAACCGCCATGAAGCTACAGCGATAGTTCAAGTGAGAAATGATGAGAGCCTGAATTGTGTGGGGGCATGGAGAGATGTTCCATTGGTAGAAATGAAAAGAGTTAGCAATAATTGAACATGGGAGATGAGTGAGAAGAAGTTGAGAATGACAATTAAGTGGCAAAACTGAGTAACTGGGAAGATAGTGGGTGCCATGGCCAAAAATAGCAACTACAGAAGGGAAAGATAACATAGACATGTTGAGCTTGCGATACCATCAACACATGCAATTCAGAATGTCTAATAGTTTGTGAACTAGAGCCAGGAACAGAGACTAGAGCTGTAGGATAAATATGATGCGTGTGTGTGTACAGCTATCTATATACATATACACATATGTAGGTAAATATGGATATAGATACACATATTCCCCATGGATCCTCTTGGGCCTCAGCTCAAGTGCCCCCTTTTATGACATTGTGTTTATTTTGTACACAACTTGTATTTCCAGTACAATGCAGCCCCCTTAAGAACAGAGGCCGCCATGTTTTTGTCTTTGGATTCTATTCTGATGCCTCCCATTGATGAGGAATTGACCAGGGAGCAGATAACAGTACATCTCAAACTCTGGCACATCCTCCCAAGCCAGAAATGCTTTTCATATGGACCAAGTGAAGCACTATATGCTATTGCCCAGCAAAGTGTTGTGTTGTTCAATTGTTTCAGTCATTTCCAGCTCTTCATGGCCCCATCTGGGGTTTTCTTGGCAAAGATATTGGAGTGGTTTGCCATTTCCTTCTCCAGCTCATTTTACAGATGAGGAAACTGAGGCAAACAGGGTGAAATGACTTTCCCAGGGTCACACAGCTCATAAGGGTCTGAAGCCAGATTTGAACTCGAGTCTTCCTGACTCCAGGCCCAGCGCTCTAAGCTGCCCCAGCAAAGTACCAAGAGGTTAATCCCTAAGTGAGATTCTAAGCAATGATTTTTTTCAACTACAGCAGCTCTTGAAGAGCACCTACTAAGTTCAAGTGACTTCATGATCTCCATAAGCGAAGGAAGTACCCACACTAATGAAATTAGAGACTGAAGAATTCAGGTACAGAATATTAATAATAGCTAATAGCTAAAGTTTGCACCTACTATGTGTCAGGTACTGCCCTATGTGCTTTACATGTGCTTTTTCATCTGATCCTCACAACAACCCTAGGATGTAGGTGCAATTATTATCATTCCCATTTTACAGATGAGGAAATGAGGGCAAACTGAGGTTAAGTAACTTGCTCAGGGTCACAGAGCAGGCAAGGGTTTCAGGTTGGATCTGAACTCAGGTCTTCCTGAGTCCAGGCCCAGTACTTTATCCACTGTGCCTCAAAGCTGCCCCAGTTAGGATGAGCTAGTATACATTTATTTGTAAATAAATAAGCCATTTGAAAGCTGTAAAACTGAATTTACTAAACATGAACACCAGTGAAGTTTAAAAAAAAACTTCCTCAAAAAAGTGCACTTAAAAATATGGGGATAGCAAATACAATCTGCTTACACAGAGCAGGTTTGGCATTAATCTACCACTGTGTGTATTTAAAATTATTTGAGATAAATATGATCATTTAAAATGATAAGAGAGCAGGTTCTAAGCATCATCACTATGTCTGGGGTGGCTGTTTCGTTTACATGTGATTTCTTTTCCTGTTCTCCTTCAGACTCCCTTGATGACCCGAGACAGATCACATTATCACCTTGTACACTAGCTCACCTATCTGTAAAATGAGAATATTGTTAGATCCCAGTACAACCAGCTTCCAGGGTTGTCCAGGTGCTGTTGCTGTACTGGTATACTGCTGTATCAAAAACTGCTTCAAATAAAAGTAGGAGACTTCAAGTCTTGCTGTTACCCAGGGGCTTACACACTAATAGCAGTGTTTTCCTATAAACTGACAGTTTGGAATGAGGGGAAGAGCAGAAGGTAATATGCAGTGAGAACTGCTGTAGTAATGAAGATAGGTCATTAAGAGAGAGGCTATTCAGGAATCAATAGCACCCTGACATCAGAAAACCGATTCGATTAGACTGAGAGCAACAGACCAGTGATGATGAGATGAAACCAGGGAGAAATTGAGCATAGTAGTAAAGATAGACAATAGAACAAAGGAGAGACATGATCTGGCTTTTTAAACAGTGGGATGTTAAGAATTCTTTTTTATTTTCTGGTGTTCTCATTAATGACAAGTTAAATCAAAGGTGATTTAGCAAAAAAATACTTCACAGGTGGGTCAGTAGCATGGAAAGTGACAATCATCAAAAGCTGCTTGGGTGAGATTATCTCTTGTTGGTCTCAAGGACACCTAACCTTTTATGCATTACAACAACAGAACACAACAGCTTTATGACTGTAATAATGTAGATTTAGAAAAACCAAATCATTTAACTTTTTTTGTTTCTGGCCAAATGTTTTATTTTTATGTACCTGTAATATGCTACATCAGAATATGTCAGCATGATAAAACGAAATGAGGAACTGAGATAATGATACTGGCTATCCAAGCTAGTTCTTTATTGAGAATATGGAGCTAATATAGAAAAAAGTGTCTTGTGCTCTCTCCTTTCCTTCATTTCCTTCCTCTTTCCCTTTCTCCTTTCCTTATTTCCTTCTCCTTTCCCTTGCTTCTTTTCTTCCTTTCTTCCTCTTTCCCTTTCCTTCCTTCCCTCCTTCCTTCCTTTCTTCCCTCCTTCCTTCCTTCCTTTTTCACTTCTTTTCCTCCTTCCTTCCCTCCTTCTTTTCTTCTTTCCTTCCTTCCTCCCTCCCTTCCTTCCTTCCTTCCTTCCTTCCTTCCTTCCTTCCTTCTTTCCTTCCTTTCTTCCTTCCTTCCTTCCTTACTTCCTTCCTTCCTTCCTTCCTAGGGAAAGCTTAATTGCCTCAGTTCTCCAGTCCCCTTTGCAAAAATAACACCCCCCAAATGAGATCATTTATAGAGGGGATTTTTTTTAAAAGCAATATTTTCCAAGGCTTCCTGAAAACCTCTGATTAGCCCATCTGGTCATTTTTCTTGGTTTCTCATATCCTATAGTTCAAGTTCAAGGATAGTAAGCAATCCTTTCAATTCTGGTTGGTCTAGACTCTGTGCTGCAGTTATATATTTTAATAAAACCCCAGGCCTCTCTTGATAAATCTGGTGTTTTACTTCTGCCAAACCTGTTTTCCCAAGGTTCTGTGGAGGTAAGAATGGATTGGTTTCTTCGCCCCTCCTCCTCAGCTCAGCAGAGCTCCTTTCAATAAAATACACAAAGGATGAACTTCAGATAACCCTTGTCTTTGGCATTAATCCCCCAAGGGAAGCCTAATCAACAGTGAAAGTGAAAGGGCTTTAAAAGGACGGAAATAAACTTAGTTTAGTCTTCGACAATTGAGTTTAGGGTTTCAGCTCACCTCACTCCCAGACCTCAGCAGAGGCAGCAACAGCAGTAAATGAACAGAATAATAACATTACCTCATAGCTTCAGGGTAATAACCTCATTATGGCTAAATAGAGTTATTTCAGCAGCGGCTTATCAAAATTTACTTCACTTGTGCATTTAACTCTCTTTTACCTTTACGCCTAGCACAAATTTAGTTGCCAAAGTCTCTATTGGGTTAGACAAGAAGTTCAAGGAGAGATACATGTGCAGGCATTTGGACCACAGAGAAGCTTTCCAGCATTACTCTTACATTTATTTGGGAATTCAGAAGTTAAAGAATGCTTCTTACTGTTGTTGTGTTTCCCCTAGAAGTTCAAGCTTCAAGCTGGGACTTCACACATAAAAATTATGTAAAGCCTAATTCCACAGATGGACAATGTCACCCCAGTCCAGGGATGGAATCAGTCAAAGGGCCGCCCTTGAGGACATAGAGGGCCATGTGTGGCCTCAAGGCCACAGGTTCTCCACCCCTGCCTAGTCTCTTCACTCCTTAGGTTCCTGTTTTCCATTGTGACCTTCCTCAAACTAACCTCTTCTGCCTTTCTCAATCTTCCTGTCCCATTTCTTCTTATCTTCTCTTTAAAGTGACACTCTATCCTTCTCCGTGTCCAACTTTGTTCCTGACCCTCCCCCCCATCCCTATCCTTTCCACAAACCCGTGTAGAGGTGTTGAGAAAGCAGGTGGGGAAGGTCAGGTGAGCCCCAAACATTGGTCAGGCCTAGTTATACTGCCCACCTCTTTGGTGATGAAATACACTATAATAACTGCCTTACCACATAGCTACACATTTTAACTACCAAAGCCTATATGCTAGCACAACTATAAACTAGGCCAACGATGTCCTAACAACTACTAGTACTATATGACAGTACAACATAAGCTCCTGAAGACAGGAATTGTTTCATTTTTTTCCTTCCTAATCCCAGGGCCTAGCAACATGTTTTGCACATTGTAGAAACTTAATAAATAATTCTTTGTCTTTGTAGTTGAGAATTAAACCTCCATAATATCTCTTAAATCTAGGCCTTCAGCTTAGATTAGTCCCTCATTACCCCTTTCCTCATCTTTTATAACATTCTGTATCTCCTTCTAAGTTATTTCCCTGTTTCTTTTTTTTTCCTTATCAATCTACCCCTCTCCCAAACTGCTAAAATCCTCTTCCTAAGGCCACGTTACTTCCCTCCCAAAAGCCTTCAAGGGCTTTTAATCATCTCGGGCATAAAGCATTAACTCCTCGACCTGGCTCTTAAGGTTCTCTATAAAGTGGCTGCAACCTAGCTTAGTGGCCTTATCTTATACAGTTCTCGTTCACAAACTCTATTTTCCAGTCCCATTGGGTGATCAGCTATTCCTCAAACTCAACAGTCCACCTGTCTTGACTGACTGACTTTTGCCTCCGTACATGCTCACAGACTGTCCCTCATCCCTAGAGTGCACTCTCTCCTTAGCTCCATTTCTTGCCAGTCCTTGACAACCAATAAATCAACAAGCATTTCTTAATCACTTACACTGTTCCAGGCACTGTGCTAAGTCCTGGGGTTACAAATAAAGGCAAAATCAGTTCTGGCACTCAAGCAACTTACATTCTAGCGGGGAGACAACATGAACATAAGTATACGGACAACACAGATGGAAGGTAACAGTGATAGGGAAGACACAAGCAGCAGGGGGACTGGGAAAGGCCGGGAGCATAAGGTGATATTTGAGCTGGGGCTTGAAGGAAACCAGGGATTCTTAGAGGTGGAGGTGGGAAGGGAAAACACATTAAAACAGCCAATGCAAAGGCAGAGAAATGAGAGATGGAACACTGTGTGGTAAGAACAAGGTACTACTAACCATGAGTGACCCCTAGGGTGCTGTCTCTTCCCAGAACCTTGGGAAAACAGGTTTGGCAGAAGTAAAACACCAGATTTATCAAGAGAGGCCTGGGGTTTTATTAATATATCTTTCTCTGTCTAAGAACAAGGTAAGAACAAAAACTACACCCATATGGCAGGGCTGTAGAGTGTGTGGAAAGGTGTAATGCATGAGAAGATTGAAAAGACAGAAGAGAGCTTTAAATACCAAACAGAGGGATTTATATTTGACCCCCCAAATGAGAGGAAGTTTAATGAAGAGGGAGGTGACACATGCCATAGGAAAATCACTTTCCCCTCATTAGACTGTGAGCTCCTTGAGGGCAGGGCCTGTCTTTGGCCTGTTTTTGTATTGTCACAGTTTAGCACAGTGCCTGGTGCTTAGTATATGCTCACTACCTGACTGTCTTTGGCAGCTGTGTAGAGGGTAGACTGCTATAGGAAGGGACTGAAGGCAGGGACATCAACCAGAAGGCTCTTGAAATAGTATAGATGAGACATGGTAAAAGCCCAAACTAGAATGGTGGCTTTGTAAGTGGAGAAAATGATAGAGATAGATAGATAGATGGATAGATGGATAGATAGGTGATAGAGAGAGAGACAGGTAGATAGATATAGAGATCTCTCTATCATATATATGTATGTATGTGTATATATTTGTGTGTAGATAATATATGTACATATAATATACACGTATAGTGGGTATATATGTATATATCTATCTACATATATGTATATGTATATATGTATGTGTGTATATATATGTATATGTTATGAAGAGAGAAATGACAAGATTTGGCAAAAGATCGAATTTGTAGGAAGAGTGAAAATGAGTCAAGCGCGACACCAACACTGTAAACCTGAGTGACGGGGCAGATGGGAGTATCCTTGATAGAAGCAGGAAATTTCAGAAGAAAGAAGTATTTTAGAGGGGGAAAGGCGCAAGATCATGAGATCTATTTTGGATATATTGAGTTTGAAATGTTTATAGGATATCCAGTTCAAAATATCTAGCAGATATTTGGTAATGCCAAACTAGAATTCAGGAGAGAAATTGGCTTCAACATAAAGCGCTGTGGGATCTAGGATAGAGATGAAATTGAACCCCTGAGAGTTGATCCTTTACCAAGTGAAGGAGTATAAAGGGAGAAGACAGAGGGCCCAGGACAGAACCCTAGGGGTCATTCTTGGTTAGTAGGCATAACTTGACTGAAAATCCAGCAAAAGAGACTGAGAAGGAGCAGTCAGAAAGGTAGGAAGCCAACTAGAAGAGAGTAGGTTTTGAAAACCTCATGAGAGGCACTGTCCAGGAGGGGAGGGTGATGGGCAGCATCCAGCGATGCAGAGGCCAGGAAGACTCAGGTCTGTAGCTGCCTCCTCTGGGAGGCCTTCCCTGATCGCTCCTGTCCTAGTGCTAATTCCCGCCCCACCCCCAATGCCAGGAAGTGAATTAGGATGGTTGTGCTACACATGTTCAGAGTGATATTTTGGAGCGGATTTAACACATTTCTAGACTCCAATACTACTCCACAGGATAGTTCTATCACTTGGGGAGCCAAGCTGGCTTTATCTATCCAATCTACTGACAGATACCTCTGCAAGTTAGACAGGAGAGGAATCCCTAATGTTTCTTTTACAGAAGAGCAAAATGGGACCCTTAACCATTTTTTTTTCCAAGACATGATAGTAAAGCAATGGAACAGAGTAAGCAGTCCTTGGTCCTAGGGCTCTGGAGTCTGACACCACTGTTCTAACCATTGGTACACACTCCCTCCTCTAGCACATCATGACTCACTTCATCCTTGTTCCCTGGGTGCGCTGGCACCAGAGAGCTCGACAAGGCACTAGACTCCTGACTGGGGTCTCTCTCCTTCAGCACAAAGCCTCAGTGGAACAAACAATGCTATTTGACTCAGACTCTTGAAAGCAGGTGGAGGAAACCAGATAGAAATGTGAAATCCTGAGCTTGTTCAAAGGGGGCTCTGAGTCATGCTTACTTCCTACGTATCCCAAAGTAGGGCCAATTGAGTTCCTGTTTATCAGATTGTATTCTCCCTCCTGGCATGGCTGCATGCCCTCAGTAAGGCAGGAGAAGCCTTCTTCCAGGCAGACCCCCTGCAGGGGGTGCTGTTGAGCAGCTCAGGGCCCTGCCTTCTCTGACTAACTGACCAGAGGCTGAGAACAGCCTCCCAAACTCAGACAGACTTGAGAGGTTAAAAAACAAAATCATGATTTTTGACTAAATGAAATTACTATGGCCCTGGACAGTAAGTGGGATTACTATAAATCCTCAATCTAATCCTAGCCCTGGGAGTTTTCAAAACCGATGATGATTGGTATGCCATTTACAGACAACGTGGCACTTGGATACAAAACCATTGCCAAAAGAGGATCCTGGGGTTTTTCTGGTCAAAATGTGTCACAAATACGGGACTGAGTGTCAAGCCTGAGGCAGGCCAGGACTGAAGCATTCCCTGGATGACTTCAGAGCCAAGGTATAGGGCACCAGAAGGAGGAATGTGATTTCTCAAGTGAACACAAAACAGTGTCATGAGAAACCATTCATTACAAAAAATGGTAGTGTTTATATTTTGTGCCTGATTCAGTACCCCCTATCGGACAGCACTAAGGGACATGACATTTTTGTGACATGGATCCTCAATGTCCCTCTTTGCCACCTCTACCCATTGTTCCTGGTTTTGCCCCTTGTCACTAAAACCCCCTTAAGATGAAACCCTCTTCCGCGTGACAGCCCTCCAAATAAATGAACACGGGTTTCATATTATTCATGGGTCTTCCCTACTCCAGGCTACACATGCCTAATTCTTTTAACTAATCCTCCTATGACACAGATTGAGGCCTGTTACCATCCTGGATGCTCTCTAACTTAGCAAACATCCCTTCTAGACTGTAGCACCTCCAAACGTGTCCTGATCAGGATAGAGGACCGAGGCATAGCCTTATTCACAAAAGCATTGCCTCTTTTAATGCAAACCAAGGTGCCAGTGGTTTTTTTGGTCACCATACCACACTGCTGACACATTGAAATTGGTTTGTTCAGTCATTTTTTTAGTCCTGTCTGACTCTTTGTGACCCCATTTGGGGTTTTCTTGGCAAAGAACCTAGAGTGGTTTGCCATTTCCTTCTCCAGCTCATTTTACAGATGAGGAAACTAAGGCCAACAGGTGACTTGCCCAGGGTCACAGAGCTAATAATTGGTTGGATTTGAACTCAGTTCTTCCTGACTCTAGGCCTGGCACTCTAACTACTGTTCTACCTAGCTGCCCGATGTTAAACTTGCAGTACACTAAAACCCCCCAGGTCTTATTCACGAAACTACTATCTGTCTATACCTCCTCCATTTCATTCATGTGAATCTGCCTTTTTTTCAATCTAAATTGAAGACTAAAGTCTTCATTTATTCCTACCATTGAATTTCATCTTATTATATTCAACCCGATGCTCTCTCCTTTGAAGACCCTTTTGGATCTTAATCGTCATCCAATACTAGCCATTCCTCCCAGCATCGTGTCATTTAAAAATCTTTGCCTTTATTTAAATTATTGATAACAATGTTAAACAGCAGAAGGCCAAACATGGATCCATAGAGAAGTCCACTGACCTCTTGGTAAGGTGCCATTGAACCATTTACCATTAATCCTCTGAATCTGGCATTTGCACCAGGTTTGAATTCATCTAATAACATTATCATCCGGGCCACATCTCTCAATCTTTTCAATGGCATGAGAAACTCTATCAGAGCTTGCTAATGTGTATTTGTATGTGTGTGTATTATATATTATATATATATATATATATACATAAAGAGAGAGAGATAAACTGTCTTTAGAGTGTTCCCTTTATCTTCCAATTTAGTAAACCCCTCAGGGCTTTAGGCAACTCTCTGAGACTCTAAATTATACTGAAGATGCCCAGCAGCCTTGGAGGAAGAAGTCTCCTCACCAGGGAGTTCCTTATGCCCACAAAATTGCAGATCCAGTCCATATTCTTAATATTGACTATAGCATTTTAAAAAGGAGATATCTATTGTAACATTCAATATAAACGCATAAAACCAAAGCATGGAAATGCCACAGAAAAGAATTCCTATATCTCATCTTTTTCATATAAACTATTCACTCAAGTGAAGCTATCTTTCCTGCCCCACTGCTGCCCCCAGATCTGGATGGAAAATCCTGGAAACTAAAATCTGCCAGTCTCAGCAGTCAGTCCTTCTCTTATCCTAGGAATCGAACAGCTGTCACACAGCGCAGCTTTCAGTCACTCTAAGGAGAAGGCAGCTTTAAACGGATGACATGGAAGTGAAAGGCTGTGAATCCTATTAGCCAAATCGGATTCCCTTTGCCAGACCCAGAGCTAAAAGACTATATAAATCCTAGAAGTAAATCTAGTCCTAATGTTACATAAAAAAGAATAAAAGTTAGAAACCTGGTATGTCCAATGCATGGTAAATCATCTTATCACTGTTACAAGAAAAAACTCTAGATAAGGGTTTTTTTTTCATTAAGAAAAAAGTAAGATGAGAAATCATAAAGGTTAACACTCATTTGGTTAAAACTCAGAGGGAAACATTTGACACAATATACTTTAAACCACTTCGAGGCTCTCTGCACCATTTATTCAAATGAAAAGGAGCTAAAAGTCGTGGTTCTGAGACATGGTGGGAACACAATGCTGGCAAGTCATGAAATTCCACTTCTAGTTCTTATCCTCGGAGCTTTTGCTCTGACTGTGACCAATGGAAAACAGTAATTGACTGTAGCAGTCCAATGACTCAGCCTTTAACAATGTCTCTGGGAGGGCAAATTTTTTTTTTTATTTCTGAACAATCTCAGTAAAACCTGAGAATGTCTTCATGGTAACTCAGAAAATGACAACTTAATGAAGCTGGGAAACTCAGGGGAACTTCTGAAGTATTGTGCAAACTGCAATGGTTGGCAGAGGCTGCTCCAAACATTTCAGTAACCATTTGAGCACAAGCCAGGAAAAAAGGAAATGAAAGAAAGTCTATGCCGACTGATGTCAAAGGAATCAATCAACAAACATTGATTGAGCACATGAGATGAGCTAGATAGGAAGCTAGGCACTGGAGAAACAAAGACAGAAATGAAATAGTTTCTGCCTTCCAGAAATTTCTGCTCTAAAAGGAGAGACCACATTTACAAAACACACATATCTAGCAAATCAGAATTAATTTTGGGGATGGGCATTAGCAGCCGGGGAAGGGCAGTGTCGAGAAAAGGCATACAGGGAAGGGGGCACTTGAGCTGAGTTTTGAAGGAAAATGGGGATTCTAATAGGCAGAAGCAAAGGAGTGAGTTCCAGGAATGGGGAACAGCCTGTGCAGAGCCAAGGAGATGGGAAATGGAGGGTTGTGTGTGTGCAGAACGTAAGACAGTCCTTTTGACTGAACAGAACATTGTTGGGAGAGATAATAAAACTGAACAGATAGGTTACAGTCAGATTGGGAAGAGTTTTAATGTCAACAGAAGAGTTCGTATTTGATGCTAGAGGTAATGGGAAGTCACAAGAGTTAATATTAAGTAGAGGAATGACATAGATTTGCCCTTTAGGAATATCACATTAGCAGCCATGTGGAGGATGGATTAAAGAAGGGAGAGCCTCAAGACAGGTAGACAATTAGGGGTCTGTTGCAATAATCCAAGTGAGACATGATGAAGGTCTGAATTAGGGCAGCAGAAAGAATTCTCCTTTTGAACAGCAGGCTCCTAATTGGTCTACCTGTCTTGAGGCTCTCCCCTCTTTAATTTATCTTCCCCACAGCTGCTACAACGTGAAAAGAGGATAGAAAATCCACAGACTCCCCTGATCCCCCCATGGCTCTCCCCAGGAAGCAGCTAGTTGTAGTCATTAACTTACTGCTTCTTTATTTCCTTCTTTGAAGGAAAAGGTGAGTGGTGAGTCCTCAAGAGCTTCTCCAGAGATTGCTCTCTTCTCAAAGGCCTCTCCAAGTTGACCATCTCAGAGTAGGGTTGTTCTGTTTTGCCTAGGCTCTAAGGGGCACAGTTGATCCAGCCAATCATTAGAAGTTTCCAGTGTCCAATTTATCACCTTCATACAATGGCCAATACCCTGTAATTCTATCAGATTGACTGAAGAACTTCTTCAGTGTGATCAGTGACTGATAATGACTTACACTCTATCATGCTATCAGATTGTTTCTAACCTTTTCTGTTTCCAATTCCTCGATCTGATTGGAGTCTTCCTCCATTGACTTTGTATCCCCAGTGTTAATAGAGTTGTTGCTATTGTTTGTCCTTTGTTTTCTAGGAGGACCAATGACATCACTAGGTGATGTCTTGACTCATGCATGAAGTGGATTTAAGTGAGGTAGAGTTGGACAAAGTCATCAGCCTCACTCTCTCTTCCAGGGTCACTGAAGTCCAATGGCAAGGAAAAGTCAAGATGCCTGGCAATAGCCTGGGACACAATGGATGATCTTGGTATCTTCGATGTTTGACCAAGCTCTAAGCACTCCATAGTGACTGCTTCAGCTGCCATCATGGTGGTTAGGACAAACTGTTCTCATCCATCCATTCTACCAGAATAAGTCTCCATATACTTGGGGTAGACACGACCCTGCCCAACTCATCGACAGGTTCAGTTACCCTCAGCCTGGTTTAGCCCGTCTGCTAACATGGTTTACCAGGACATGGCCACTGCACAGGCTCCAGCTTCTTGGAGCCACAGGTGAGAGTCAGGTGAAGGTGAACACCAAAGGTGGGTGAGCAGCCCTCACACCAGAGGTGCCTGTCCTCCTTGAACCCTCCATATACCCCATTAATACATTAGGTACTTAATAAATGCTTATTGTGCTCTATCATATTTTATCACAGCAAAGTGTCTTACCTTGTTAAAACCTTTCAGGGCTTTAAAAATTTATTGTCCTTGTGGGTTTTATGGAGATCCTGAACTCTGCTACCACATGACACTGTTTGTTACTTGCTCTTTAAGGCAGAAACATTGGGAGAAGTGATACTAGGATATCCATCCCCTCTACGTTATATACTAAAGTAGTAACTATATTTTATAGAAAACCTGCAAACAGCTGGAACAATTTGAACAGTGTGTTTTATAAACCTATTTTGAAATTTGAATGGAAAACTGATTCCTAGCTCTGGAGTTCAAATCCTGCTTTGCTAATTTCTAGTTGTAACCTCATGGGAAAGTCACCCAATGTCTTCCAGTCTGATTCCTCTTCAGGGAATCAGGGTCCCTTCTAGTACAAAACCCCAATGAAGATATATAAATATCAAAATTGAGGGCAATGGAAAGATGCATGGTAAGCACAAATAGGCTACTATATATTATCAACAATGACTTAGATCCAAGAAATCATGTAAGGAAGAGCACCAAAGATGTCTATGGTCTGAAAATGACAGACTCAAGATAGCAGAGGCACAGCTTGAATGCTGCCATGGTACTCCCAAAATGTGAGAACAACCTAGAAGAAGCTTCCCAGCCCATCAGCTGAGATTCATGGAAACACAGGGCCAAGAGTCACTCCCAAGGAGAATGCGTGGAGGAGCTGTGCTCCCTAGGGATGGAAGATGGAGAGGCATTTGGCTTTGCATCCTTGCTGTTACTGTGCAGATTGTTTTCCTGGTTCTTCTCACTTCGCACTGCATCAGTTCATACAAATCTCTCTAAACAAAAGCTTTTTTCCTTTCTTTGCATCTCTAGAGTTTAGTGCCTTAGTGGCTGAAAGGCAGTGATAAATGCTTGTTGATTTATTTATCTCGGATCTTTTTCATAATTTTAAAATTTCATAATTGCTTATGGCTCCCCAAATTTCATTACATTAACATGGCACAGTTTGTTCAGGAGAAGGGAAGAGAACAAGCCTACTATGTGCCAGCCTCTGTGATAAGGGTAGATTATGCACAAATCCAATGAATTATTGAAGAGAAAACATATAAACTTGTTTTCCACCCCATATATATCTTGTGTGTAACATGTCTGTTTGCATGTGTTTGCATGTTGTCTCCCCCATTAGAATATGAACTACTTGAGGGCAGGGGCTGTGTTGTACTCTGTATCCTCAGTGTTTAGTACAGTGCCTGGCACATAGTAGGCACTTCATAAATATGTCTTGCTGCCTTTGCTTTTAGCATAGCTTTAAATTATGCTTCCCTAAGAGTCCCAATAGATGATAATTGCATTCAATTTTTTTTCAAAAGCAAAGAAAGACTGGTAGATAGTCAATAAAAACAGACACAGAGAACGAATCTGGATGTCAGATATTATTCTTACCCAACGTCTCTCTGAAAGATAACTTCCAACCTTTTGCTGTTTCAAAGAAATCTGTCTTGAATACCAGGAACAAGCTATTGTTGGTGCTTTTGATATCTGGTGGAAGCTGTGAACCACAGAATTTGCCAAGAAGTGGAGCGTTGGTATTTGGGCCGTCATACACAGCCAAGTAGTCTTGGGAACAGAAGGTGGAGAGGGTCACATTAAAATCATTGAACCTGTGAAAATGAAAGTTTTCATGGTGAGGTTTGTAGCATACGTTCCACACAAGCCTATACAGTTAGTTTCTGTGAAAGTGAGAATCAGGTAATAGATACATGAGGAGAAAATAAGATAGGATGGTCACGTAGTAAGAGTGCAGCTAAGAGATAGATGGCTTTTGTGCTCCTCTGGTACCCATACAATGCCAGGACCTCCAGAGGACATTCTCAAAAATGTTCAGTGGGCCCACTGTCAGGGACTGACGAGAGATGATACGGACAGGAGTCACAAAGGATGAGAAGGTGTGGATGGGTTGTTATCTACACTTCTAGAAGGAGTATGTCTACTGACTTTGAAGAGACTTAATGATCAAACCATACTCTTCTCTACTTCTTTTCATCGTACCAGAATGACTTGTCTATTCCTCAGACACTTGTGAAGTGAAACAGTACGAGATGAGGTTGAAGAAGTAGGCTGCAGCCAGACTGTGGAGACCATCGAATACCAGGTTTAGGATTTCGAGCTTTTTTCTGTTGGTAGCTCTGAGCAAGCAAAGGTTTTTGAGCAGAGAGAGCTGTAATTTGTGAGAGGGGCTAGAGCATTAGGAAAATCCACCGTGTGGAGATTTGAGAGAGGAGTGACTACAGGTAAGAATACAAGTAAGAGTTATTACAATAGTCTAAGTAAGGAGAAGTAAGAGTCTGAATTATACTACTAGCTCTGTGACCCTGGGCAAGTCACTTAGCTGTTTGCCTCAGTTTCCTCACGTGTCAAATGAGCTGGAGAAGGGAATGGCAAACCACTCCAGTATCTTTGCCAAGAAAACCCCAAATGGGTCACGAAGAGTCAGACACAACTGAAACAACTGAACAAAAACAAGAACAAGTAGGGAAAGGTAAAAGCCTGAACCATAGTGGTTGTGGTCATGAAGAAGATGCGTGAGGTATTGTCAAGGCAGAATTAAAAAAAAGACTTGGGAACTGCCTAGATGCAAGAGGGATGTATGTGTGTGTGTGTGTGTGTGTGTGTGTGTGTGTGTGTGTGTGTGTGTGTGACAGAAAGATAGATACAGAGAGAGAGAGAGAGAGAGAGAGAGAGAGAGAGAGAGAGAGAGAGAATGTCCAAGTGTACAAGTGTATCTGTCCTTCTTCTGCATTATTTTCTATAGGTACCCTATCTGGTTTTGCTCCCTCTTGCCCTTTTCTTTTATAAGTACTAATATCCAGGACTTTCAGTTGCTTATGCCTGGAGTACATCTGTTTTGCAATGTGTCCTAAACGAGATCCACAAAAAGCACTCTTTAGGGCCTACACATCCTATTCTGAGGCTACACTAATGAATACAGTACTTGACCAGATCTTTCTCTTTTGATGTAAAATCACATGTGGAAATGCAAGTGGTGTTTTGATATAAGTAAATAGAGCTTAGGCCCACGAATTGTTGCAGACTTGTGGGTGTATGGGGGTGTAGATCTAGCCCTACAAAACTTCATGAATTTCACTCTTCTCATTAGGCAGTGGCACAAAATCCCTTTGTATGCAGTGAATTGCATTGACCTTTAGAATTTTCTACCAGATCCAAGATGGTGGGTGTTACAGTAGCTACAGTTACATTGCCCTGGATAAATAACTTTACATAGCCTTCATTTGATATTTAAGGCCCTTCGCAGTTTAATATTATCCTATCTTTTCAGATTTATCTATTACACACACACACACACACACACACACACACACACCCCACTCGATTTAAGCTGGTTTACTTCCTGAAACCCAAATACATACTGTGCTCTCCTTTGCTTACAAATTTGTCCATACGGTTCCCTATGCCTGAAATATTTTCCTTCTCTTCTTTTGCCTGTCATCCAGCACAGCCCAGTGTCTAACAGTGTCTAACAGTGTTCTGTACACAGCAGGTACTTAATGAATGCATGGTTGAATGTATGAATCCATGAATGGCTAGTCCTGTACTTTATTTATGCATTTAGAAAAGCAGACCACTTGTGTTTGAGATTAATTCATGACAAAATGTAAGGGGAAAGGAAACTCAGAAGAATCGTAAAGATTATGGGAAATGCCTCATAAACAACATTTGAATGGGATCTTGAGCCGGTAACAGATGATGTTCCACACAGGACTGTTCACCTATCTCTTATTATCATCACTGAAGCACTTATAGCAAGCTGCCTTTAAAGAAATTTCAGTAACCATTTTCAACTAGATGGATGGCTATTTTTTTTCAGATCCTAATTAGTGTTCAGTCTAAGTCGATAATAAAGACCCATAGTCTGAGTTAACAATAAACACCCATTGCATAGATTTAGAGATCTAATGCAATGTTTATATAACACTTCTTCTCGCTCTCTGTAACAGCTCTGTTCTACCCTGCTATAACTTTGATGAGACACTTCTTTTTCCTTCTGTCAGAGGGTCACATTAAAATACTAACTTTTTCTTAAGGACTGTGTTTACATACTTGAGTGCAATCACTTTGTTATTTCTAACAGTGATGAGATAGGAGCAGTTTACATCATTGAGGTAGTTTGCTTGTGAATAGGCTGGGCTTCTGATAATTCCAAAGGATGAGTTGAATCTGCCGCCACACGCTGTAACAGAAAAAGACAATAAACCAAGAACAATTTATTTTATTCACTGTATGAGAATAGAAATTTGGAGCTAATATTGCTTTTAAAAAAAATTCCAGAAAGATAAATGTTGTTCTGAATACCATAAGCTCTGATACCAACTTCATTGGGTCTAACATATTGGTCCAGATTCTTCTTTTGACTTTTCTTCTCAATAGAAGGGGAGACAACAGGAGAAGAGGTAGGAAGATGAGTAAACTATCTTACTTTCTTCTCTAAGCCACTCTCCTCACTCTCCATAGGAAGTTGTCTACTATCCCCTAGAAAGCTCCTCACCCTGGAAGCTCACTCCATCCCTGGACTCCTCACATTAGACATATCCTCTAGCCCTTTAGCTTCTCCCTCTCATCGGGCGGTTCCTCTCAGAACCTCCATTTTAAGAAGAGACTTGAGCCAATCACATCTTCATTTCTCTCCAGGTTCCACTCCCAATTTCCCGTAAGACTTTCTCTACTACACCCCCTCACTATGTACCTTGTGCTCCCTTAAATGTGTTGTCTTCTCCCATTAGAATGTAACCTCCTCGAGGGCAGCAACTGTCTTTCTTTCTGCTTGTATTTTTATTCCCAGCGCCTAGCACAGCGCTCCATCGGAAGCATGAAATAAAGCCTTCTTGACTTGGACTGGATTCTTCCTAAGCCCCTTTAAAGGGCTGTGTTTTATTTGTCTTTGTATCATTCTCAGCACTTAATAAATGTTTGTTGAATGAATAAATATTTCACAGACTTCTTATATGTGGTAGGTGCTTTATAAAGGTTTGTCAAATTGCTTTATCCTCTAAGTGCAAAAGTCTTTCTGGTGGTATGAATAAGGAGCATGGAAGAATGGCCAATGTTCCCTTATAGCCATCCCAGCCCCAGCCTCAGCCTCAATACAAACTTAACCATGCATGAGTAGAGGTAACCAGGTGGTTAGACTGCTAGGCTCAATCAGGAAGCCCTGAGTTCAAACCCAGTCTCGGATACCAGTTTTATGACCCTGAGCAAGGCATTTAACCTATGCCTGCCTCAGTTTCTTCTTCTATAAAAGGGTATAGTAATAACACCTACCTCCCTGGGTTTTTGTGAGGATGGTATGACAGAGTATTTGAAAAGTACTCTGCAAACATTAAAGTGCTTGCTAATCTCTTAATTTTGCCAGCAATAACTGAAAATTCCTTGAGGGAAGCAGCCAGATCCCAAAGCCTGGCCTGGGCATACAAAAAAAGGATCAAGTGAGAATCTAATGCCTGAAGTGAGAGAGAAATGTGAAGGACTGAAAGTAGTTTAAAATAATTTCAAATTAATTTTCCTCTGTAGGTCCAAAACTTTGGCCCTCAGGCCATGGCTAAATGTTTCCAGGTTACTCTTTGGTTGACAGTGATTCTTTCATCCTCCTCCTAAAATTGTTTCCAGAAAGCTACCAGAAGGTGTGGCACACTGAAAGCAAATCCAGTGACCTGGGAATGGCAATTTCCTTTAAACACAGTAAACAAATAAACACAGTAAATATATATATATTATAAATATATACATATATAATATAATAAATAAATATATAATTGTATATAGAAATAAATATAGTAAGGAACCATTACTCTGTATCGTGCCTTAATAGTCCATGTATTTAGTTATAGCAAAAATATGTACCTCATATAAATAGAACCATGTAGTTATACGCCCCTCAATAAAATAAGGAAGGCCTGTGTTTTCTATCCCCAGTTCCCACAGGAACATCTCACTAACACTTTTGAATTGAAATTAAAATTGAAACAAATCAATCATGGCTGCTGTTTTGAAGGACTATTCAAATTTGGGTTCAAGCTGAATCCTCATCAAAGCAAAAGGGTGACACATTGAGATCACAGATAGCTAAGTGCGTGTCTATGGCCTTGTGACTTCGATACCTTGTATGATGTCTCATAATTTTTCCTTTTAATGCTGAATCATACAGTCTTCACAAGTTTTTGAGCACCTAAATGATCCAAGCACATGCACATCCATTATCAGGGAATGGCAATCTTCCCTTTAAATGGAGATCTCATAAAGGAGACAGTGAGTCTCATAAACAGTATCCTAGGAAAATGAGGACAAAAACTAAGGAAGAGAGAAAGCAAGAGTTTAACTAGCCAGAGCCACAGTTACGCGAGAGCAGTCAAAGAAATCAATCCTCCTCTTTAACCAACAATAAAACCAGAGGAAGGAATGTTAATTACTCAAATCTTTTTTGTCTGGGCCAGCAGCCACACAAAGGCATTGCCATACTTCACAAATGTCAGAAGTCACAATCCAGAGAGCAGGGAATGGGAATGAATTATGAAGACTCTTGTTCATGACTAAATGACCATTTACATCCTTCATTGCTGTTCTGTGGGGCTGATGGGCTCTGACGTGATTTATCTGAAAGGAAACTATTTAACTTCCCCATTTGGCAATGGATTTGGTCAAGAAAAGGAGGAGGACAATAAAGGAACATTTCTCAGGCTTCTGTGGATTCACTGGAGTTTTGATAAGAGAATGAAATTGTTCCCAGATAACAAACTAGACACCTCTTCCGTGAAGGGGGAAAAAAAAAACAAGCCAATAATAATTCACCCAGTTCATTCAAAACAGGAAATACAGTATTATTTATTTTGTAATAATTTTAAATTAAACAATCTGAATATCATGACACTAGCAAAATCAAGCAGAGAAGTGAGATATTTATCTGAATTATTGAGGTCCAAAAGGCCACTTTATCATGCTATCCATATAATAAAAGGCCAAAAAAAATTTGGTTTTGGTCTGAATTTCCCAAATGAATACTCCTTCTTTCAATTAGCTAGAATAAGACTGACCTAAGTATTTTTTTAAGATCTCAGTTTTGTAAAATTTTATTTCAGAGCGGAATATTTATCAAAGGATTTCTATACATAATAATATATACACATAGCTTCTTCTTTTTTTTTTTTTGGACTGGACCAATTTGTTGGTACAGGGAGCTCCCTGCAAGTCAACTACCAGGCCTAAGTATTTTTAGGGAAAACAGATAAGAAAACATAAGATTGTACTTAATGACTATTTTTTTCTAAGATCCATGAACCTAGCTCAGTATTGGTTCCATCTAAATCAGAAACAAAATGCTTCAAATGTGAGTTAGTGTTTGAAAAAGTAAATGAGATTATTATAGCTACTCACAAATTATTCTGTATGCTGCCTTGAATCCGAAGTCTGTGTTATGAGAGTTAGTGTAGAAGTTGAGTGTCATCGGGCCAGTGAGGCTTATGCTTCCTGGAATTTCATTACCACAAAATGTAGCAGTGGGTGTGGAGGTTGCCTGGGAACCTCGGATAATTTTTACTCCATCATTGACACAACTTCCACTTAAGGCTGAGGGCACTATTAAAAAAAAAAGCAAGATAGGTGATACTTAGCAGTTGAAACAGTGAAGATTAATACTAGTAAGCATGAAACCAAAATTGCAATGAAATTCAATGGAAATTCTTGTTGCTCTAGAGACATCGGTGTATCCATTAAGGGAATGAAGCACTGTGCATCATGTGCATTTCCATATCACTAGTGGTACAGTTAACACAGAACAACATTAAGTACCTGTCCAGGTAGTGGTGATCCAAACTGGCTAACTCGACCGTACATCCTCTCTAACTCAAATCATTGCACAGAATATGTCAATAAAGCAATGACCTATGATTTTTTCCTTGTAGGGAATCCCTCCACCAGCACAGATTACATGTCTATAATTTATAATCTTATAGGATTGTCTGAAGTTCAGAGTGGTTGGTTAGGGGATCTGTCCATAGTCAGTCATACGGTTATTAAGAATCAGGAACAGTATATAGACCAGGTCTTCCTGACTCCCAAATGAGTATGCTATCCTTTATAATAGAGTCCGTCTCCATGCTGCCTCTTACATGTCCCAATAATAAATGGGGTCATAGGAATCTAATGTGATGCATGGTGCATTTTGAAAATATATGCTGCTTTGCACACTAAGATGAACTCTGCTTCTTGCTGAAACAAAGGTGACACTGAGTCTCAAGTACAATAAGCAGAGGCTTGTTTAAAAATAAACAGGCTTGGGAACAGATCTGTGATTTCATTGATCCAGGGACCTCCAGGAGGATGAAACTCCTTCTTTATGCTTATGTAGGTAAGTAAACATCAAGATCTTCCTGGAAAGCTTTTTTTTTTTAAAAAAAAAAGAGAAAAAATAAGGGCAAGAAGCCTGAGAGGGATAAGGAAGACAGGCAGTAATGTCACCTACTCTTCTTTGGTGACAGAGGCAGGGGAGGGGGGCTTCAAGTTAACTCTATGGCTATGAACATCAGCTCTTACTGAAGAGTCCATAGGTGGAACCAGCTGCTTTTCTGACTGATTTGTCAGTACACATTCAGGGATCCACAGTGTCTCATACAGATTGCCAAATTATAGAGACAACTCTCATAGCAGCTATTTAATTTAAAATCAGAGTATTGTTAAATTAATATACCATCAGAAAACTGAGGTCATTTTTTTTCTAAAAATTTATAGAAAAACTCTACTTTCCTTACAAATAATGTTTTTTTAAAAGGTTACTGTTAGCTTAAGTGTGGTGTTTATTATATACTAGGGCAAAATAATTTTGGAAAGGAAAACCTCACTAAAATTATGTCCATTGTGTTAGTAATGAATCTATTGCCCAAAGTAAGGATTAGTTGTCAAACAAGAAGGAATAATGAGAAATCAATACAATTAGAACATTTTAGCAATAATCCTCAACTTCAGAATACATAAGACAAAGATGCTTTTAATTTGAAATTCTCTTCCTCCTCATGTCCACCTCCTGACTTCCCTGGCGCTATCTCAGTTTCCTCATCTATAAACGAGGAGACTGCATGTGATGGCATCGAAGGGCCCTTTTAACTCTAAATCTGTGATCATGTGATCCTATTGCCAAATTACATTTACAATAAGGTATTGCAAAATGAATCTACTTGAAACAGCTGACAAAGCCAAGGGAGGATGCCAAGTGGTTGAACAATACCATCTCAGGGCTGGCTTGTTGGGCTTTTGTTGGTTTGTTTTGACAGTTTAAATGAAGTAAAAAAGTAAAGTGACAAACATGCCAGATGGCACGACATAACCTTACCGCACGCATTGGATTGAAAAATACAAATATTAACAATATAGAATCCCATGTCACCTTGGGGTTTCCTTTTCATTAAACACATAACATATAGCAAAGAAAACAGATTTTATGACCAGCAACATAAATTAAGGAAAGAATTAACACTTTCATTTCTAACTGCCTTATATTTCTAATTTTCTTTCTAATAGGCATTTATCCTGGGTGATCCACCAGAGGACAGAAGGTAATTATGGAGAGATGGTAACCCAGTCTCCTCCCTTTGTCTTAGTCTCTTTTTGACTAAGTGGCTTGGTACTGGCCGAAGTAGTTGAATGTCTTGCCTAAGGTTACTGCCCACACAGTTACTTAAAATGGTTCTACAAGAGCAAAAGAGAATCGGATGTGGCAGAAGGATCTGACCTTCCCAATTCACTGTGGGCCACCTAGTTGGATGGAAATACCAGTCCTATGTATATGATACAACTTCAATGAGTCATGAGTATTCAGAATTACCACATCTCCAGTCACATCTGATTCTACCATGTGAATGTAGACAGAACCACAGTCTTTATCTTTTATTGACCATGTGAAGTAAGATCTCAACCCTAATTCAACCACTTAGGATATGTATATGTATATATGTAAATTTTGTGGTAACACTATGGCATATAGGATAGAATGCTTAACTTGGAGGGAGGAGACACGAACTCAAATCCTACCTCAGACACTCACTACCTGTGTGATCACAGGCATATCACTGAACTTCTCAAAGTCTCAGTCTCCTTGTCATAATTTTCAGAGGAGTTGACAAATTTTGATGAAATAGGGTACGCTACCAAAGAATGCTGATATTACGTGTTAAGGTTGATTTCATCTGTCATCTTGAAACAAAAAACAAAAGTTTTCAAATGTGCATGTCTATTGTAATTTTTAAACAATTCCAGTTAAATTTAGTATTTGAGTAGAAAGAAGTTGCAAAGATGCTTTGGACAGATTTTTGGTGTCCCAAAAGTCTTACTGTCACTTAGACTGCTCTAAGACTTCTGGGACACCCTGCATAGTGAGTGAGGCCACTAGCACTGGGGGATGTGGTACAGAAAAGGATAGAGATACTGACACAAACATAAAACAAATAGGTTATGCTAATGGTAAAAAAAATTTTTCAGTCAGAGTGTGATCAGTCCTGACTGAAGAAGACAGGGATAAAAGTATTTTACAAATGAGGTACCTCATGTAGGACTGCTACATACCTTATAATATAGCTTATATTACATCATAAAGTATATTATAATATAATATTATATTATATAGCTAACATACTTCTATCGCACTTTATGGTCTACAAAGTGCTTTTCACATTTATCTCATGTAACCCTCACAGCAACCACGTGAGGAGAGTGCTAGTATCACTATCTTTACAAATGAGAAAACAAATGAGTACTATGGAGAAGGTAGCATATAGAAGAACACATGCAACTATAGTCATAAAAATACTCATAGTAACATTTATATTCTGCTTTAAAGTCTGAAAAACACTCTTACATTTTATCTAATCTTATTTTCATGGTAACCCTGTGAGGTAGATGTTATTATTTTCCCATTTTACAGATAAAGAAACTGAAGCATAGTGAGGTTAAGTCACACAGCTAGGAAGTATCTGAGGTGGGATTTGAACTTAGGTTTTCCTGATTTCCACTGCTCTATTCACTATGCCTCTTAGTTGCCAATTATCAAAACACAAGTCATATGCTTGGAGCTAGAAGGTACTGTAGAGATTGTCTAATTCAACCCCTCATTTTATAGATGAAGAATCTGAGGAACAGACAGATCCCTTACCCAGTCACACAAGGGAGGAGCAGTGTTGGAAGCCTGATCACCTGACTCCAAACTTAGGGCCACCTACTCTGGGAGCATCCCAGTACCCCTCTGCTGATTTGGCATGGATGGCAATGTCCTGGAGGACAGCACACATCCCTTTTAGTAAGGAGATGTCTTTATAAGAAAACACTGCTTATAGTGGTATTTTCTGACTCAACAAGGCTTGGTCTTCTGTACAACCTTTCTGGGAGAGGCATGCTTTCTTTCCTGTGACCTTGCCTATCTCTTATACCCAATGAAAAAAAAGTGGGAGAAGGGTGGGGACAGCCTCTGCAATGAAAATATTTGAACTTGCTCAGGAAAACAACATATCATCCTGTTTGTACGAGGGAATTTGAGGCTTCTAGTTAATGACTCTTTGATCTTTCTCCCTCCCTCCCTCCTTCCCTCTCTCCCTTCTCCTTTCTCTCTTTCTCTCTCTCTCTCTGTCTCTATCTCTCTCTCTCTCTGTCTCTCTCTCTCTCTCTCTCTCTCTCTCTCTCTCTCTCTCTCTCTCTCTCTCTCTTTCTCTCTCCTCTCCCTTCTTCCCACCCTCCCTCTCATTCTTACCATGTTGTTGGTATTTAATAAACATCAATAATAAAGGCTGCTTTTAATATAACTGGAAAATAAGAAGGAAAGTCCTTTTTCTTTGCCTTTTAGGGATCTGTCAAGGGTCATCAAATGTATGCTTAGAAACTATTCCTTGAGAAGCCTTCAGATTCTGAGTACTTAAAAGTCTTATTTTTTTATTGATTTGTTTTTATATCGCATTGATTTCTGAATATAATCTTCCTCTTCCCCTATGCAGCAAATAATTGCTTGTAACAAAAATTTTAAAAGGAAACAGGACAAAAGCAGTTCAGTCCCAGCTCTGTCTGATAGCATGTGAACCATTCCACACCCTTAGGCCTGCACTTCTGCAGTGATGGGAGTCAGGTGCCTTTTTTTTCCAACTCTTCCCCAGGCAAGTTTGATCATTTTAATACACAGTATTCAGTTTCATTTTTTCCTTCTATTTGCCTAGTTGAGTCATTGTGCATACTGTTTTCCCAGGTCTACTTAATCTTCAGTTCCCATAAGTCATCGGATTCTGAGTATTTATCATGGCATAATCGTATCATATAACAATATCACTCAATGATCATTTGAGCTTCTCTGTGTCTGGGAGGATTAGTTAATTCACTGGTGGAAACAGAAATCCTTTACTCTGGAAATCCTGAATGTCTGCTTTTGGGAAATGTATGTACTTGTGCATCCAGGAGGTTCCCAAATGACACTCCATTTCTACCACCAAAAAGAATTTTCTTCATGGTAGTATTGTTTGGGATATGGTCACATTTGAGCACAGGATCTTAGATATAGATCTGATAAAGGTCTTAGAGACCATTGAGGCCAACCTTTTCATTTTACAGCTAAGGAAACTGAAGCCCAGAGAGGTTAGGAGATTTTCGTATGGTCACACAACTAGTATCTGAGGCAGGGTCACAAGTATTGGATCTTTGCAGAATAATTAGCCACACCTAGTCAGAAGTGTAGACCTTCTCCACTGTGGAAGGCCAAAGGAAACCAAACAAAAAGCAATGAGCACGTACCTTCTAGGTGGAAAGACTGGAAATCCAAGAGGACGATAGCTTGCGCATCTGCCTTGATGATATAGTTGCAGTTCATGTTGTTACCGTACTGACTTGGATAGTTAGGAGAAACAATGTAACCTGAAGGGCTCGTGAAGTTAGCTCCACACCCTACATGGAGACAAACAGGAGTAAAGACTTCACTAATGGCGGGGCTGTCCCATCCATCTTCAGTTGGATTAGTGAAGATGGGAAAGGGCTAAGATCCTTGGACTACCTTGTGTCCACAACTGACCACACAATCCAGGCACTGGGCTCCATGATTAAGGAACCCAACAGCACCAGGAGGAGAACAAGTTTTCTGTATAAGGAAAAGGTTGTGGGGTTTGATGGGTTAAGCAATGAAGAGAGATCTCACTATAAATGCACTGGGTAATCCCGGGCTAATCTCTTGTCTAAATGTCTTATTAGGAATAAACTCACTATTTCTCCTTCTTTCTTTTCCCTGCTTTCTCTTCCTCCTTTCCCCCTCTTTCTTCTCTCCTCTCTACCTCCCTCCTCTCTGCCTTCCCCTTCTGCTTCCCGCCTCTCCCTCTTCCTCATCTGAACTATCTGAGTAGGGAACAAGCTCCCTCCAAGTGAAGAAATTCCTTCTACTAATGAAGATCAGCAATGGTTCTGTAATTTAGATTTTGTTAACCTCTCAGGGCCCTAGGAAACTCTCTAAGATCACTTACCTTAGAGGGGTATATTTATGAAAATGAAAACTGACAAAAATATTTCATAACTTATGAAGATGAATGTTGATAAAATAATTCATAACAGTGTCATAGATTTTATACATGTAATTTATAATATATGTATCTGTACATATCCATATCTATTAAAGAAATTCATTCTGTTAATAAAACTAGATTAAGACTGTTTTTTTGTTACCCCATTATAACTGTGCTCCAAAGACAACATTAGCTGTGGGGGGAAAATGAAGAAGAAAAACTCCCTCTTATTTCCTGCTTCACTCTCTTATTAGCTAACTCATTACCTTCCATGATCCTGTAAGCAGAATTACTATGCTTAACTGAACTGTGAGATATAGGAGGAATATAATCCACAAAAATCAGGGGAAAGCCACAGTCTGAATTTGGTTTGCAAAATTCCGGACTTCATTTCTTCCCTTCCAAACTCCCTCCTTCCTTCTTCTTTTTTATTTATTTAATATTTTAATAGTTTTAGTTTTCAGTATTGATTTTCACAAGAGTTTGAATTACAGATTTTCTCCCCATTTCTACCCTCCCACCCACTCCAAGATGACATATATTCTGGTTGCCCTGTTCCCCAGTCAGCCCTCCCTTCTGTCACCCCACTCCCTTCCCATCCCACTTTCCCTTACTTTCTTGTAGGGCAAGATAGATTTCTATGCCTCATTGCCTGTGTATCTTATTTTCCAGTTGCATGCAAAACCTTTTTTTTTGAACATCTGTTTTTAAAACTTTGAGTTCCAAATTCTCTCCCTTCTTCCCTCCCCATCCACCCTCCCTAAGAAGGCAAGCAATTCTACATAGGCCACATGTGTATCATTATGTAAAACCCTTCCACAATTGTTGTGAAAGACTAACTATAGTTTGCTCCTTCTTAACCTATCCCCCTTTATTCAATTTTCTCCCTTGACCCTGTCCCTTTTCGAAAGTGGTTGTTTTTGATTACCTCCTCCCCTATATGCCCTCCCTTGTATCCTTGTATCATCCCCCCCTTTTTATCTTCTTCCTCCTTCTTTCCTGTGGGGTAAGATTGAGTGTTCAGATCCGATGAGAGCAAGATTTACTCATTCCCCCTCACCTGCCCCATCTTCCCGTCCTACAGAACTGCTTTTCCTTGCCACTTTTATGTGAGATAATTTACCCCATTCTATCTCTCCCTTTCTCCCTCTCTCAATATATTCCTCTCTCATATCCCTCAAGTTGATTTTATTTTTTTAGATATCATCCCTTCATTTCAACTCACCCTGTGCCCTTCAGCTAGACTAATACTGAGGTCTCATGAATCATACACATCATCTTTCCATGTAGGAATGTAAACAAAACAGTTCAACTTTAGCAAGCCCCTTGTGATTTCTCTTTCTTGTTTACCTTTTCATTCTTCTCTTGAGTCTTGTGTTTGAAAGTCAAATTTTCTATTCAGCTCTGGTCTTTTCACTGAGAAAGCTTGAAAGTCCTCTATTCTATTGAAAATCCTATTTTGCCTTGGAGCATGATACTCAGTTTTGCTGGGTAGGTGATTCTTGGTTTTAATCCTAGCTCCACTGATCTCAGGAATATCGTATTCCAAGCCCTTCGATCCCTTAATGTAGAAGCTGCTAGGTCTTGTGTTACTCTGATTGTGTTTCCACAATACTCAAATTGTTTCTTTCTAGCTGCTTGCAGTATTTTCCCCTTGATCTGGGAGCTCTGGAATTTGGCGACAATATTCCTAGGAGTTTTCTTTTTGGGATCTTTTTGAGGAGGCGATCTGTGGATTCTTTCAGTTTCTATTTTACCCTCTGGCTCTAGAATATCAGGGCAGTTCTCCTTGATAATTTCTTGAAAGATGATATCTAGGCTCTTTTTTTGATCATGGCTTTCAGGTAGTCCAATAATTTTTAAATTATCTCTCCTGGATCTATTTTGTAGGTCAGTGGTTTTTCCAATGAGATATTTCACATTGTCTTCCACTTTTTCATTCCTTTGGTTCTGTTTTACACTATCTTGATTTCTCATAAAGTCACTAGCTTCCACTTTCTCCAATCTAATTTTTAAGGTAGTATTTTCTTCAGTGGTCTTTTGGACCTCCTTTTCCATTTGGCTAACTCTGCCTTTCAAGGCATTCTTCTCCTCATTGGCTTTTTGGAGCTATTTTGCCATTTGGGTTAGTCTATTCTTTAAGGTGTTATTTTCTTCAGTATTTTTTGGGTCTCCTTTAGCAGTCATTGACTTGCTTTTCATGGTTTTCTTGCATCATTCTCATTTCTCTTCCCAATTTTTCCTCTACTTCTCTAACTTGCTTTTCCAAATCCTTTTTGAGCTCTTCCATGGCCTGAGACCAGTCCATGTTTTTCTTGGAGGCTTTTGATGTAGGCTCTTTGACTTTGTTGACTTCTTCTGGCTGTATGTTTAGGTCTTCTTTGTCACTAAAGAAAGATTCCAAAGTCTGAGTCTGAATCTGAATCTGTTTTCACTGCCTGGCCATGTTTCCAGCTAACTTACTTGACCCTCGAGTTTTTCATCGGGGTATGACTGCTTGTAGAGTATAGAGTACTTTGTCCCAAGCTTGAGGGGCTGTGCTGTTGTTTTCAGAGCTACACAGCAAGCTCTGCCACACCAGCGCTACTCCTCCCCCAAGAACTGCCAACCCAGACCAGACTCAGATCTAAGCTGGCTCTGTACTCCTGCTCTGATCCGCCACTTAATTCCTCCCACCAGGTGGGCCTGGGTCCAGAAGCAACTGCAGCTGTAGTTCTGTAGGTGTACCACCTCTGCTGTCCCTGAGGCAGTGACTGAACTGCGAACTCCTCTCACTCTGTCCCCCGCAGTTTTTCCCACTAAACTTCTCTGTTGTCTTTGGTGTTTGTGGGTTGAGAAGTATGGTAACTGCCACAGCTCTCTGATTCAGGGCGCTAGGGCCTGTCTGGTTGGTCTGGGTGCAGCCCGCTGGGCTCTTCTCTGCTCTGCTCCCAGCTCCGTGAGATAGACCTTACCCTGTGACCATCCAGGCTGTCCTGGGCTGGAACCCTGCTTCCCTCCACCATTCCATGAGTCCTGCAGTTCTAGAATTTGTTCAGAGCCTTTTTTTATCGGTGTTTGGAGGGACCTGGGTGGGAGTTTTGCAAGTCCCTGCTTTCCAGCAGCCATCTTGGCTCCGCACCCCCTCCTTCCTTCTATAACTCATCTCTTTCATTGCTCCCAGCAAGACTCTCTGGTCTCAAAGGTGTCATTCTTCAGCTTCTCTCATTCCCTCCCTCAGTCATTCTTCCCAAAATTGATGTATGCTGAGTGTCCCTTCTTGTTCTCCTTGGAATGAGGGAGACATGAGAGCAATTATTGCCTCAAACACAAAAAATCTGTACAAAAGATCTGTAAAATTGGAATTGTAACAGGACCTACCTCCCAAGGTTCTGAGAATCCAATGACATATATTGTCCATAAAGCACACTGAAGACCTTACAATGCTTTAGATATTGGCTATGATTATTAATACTGTTTTTGTTATACTTGCAAGAAAATCTCTCATTGAATTTCAATTCTTTTGAACAACAACTTGCTCTGCCTGGAGTCCAACCCCTAGCTGCTCCCCTGACTTTCTATTCTAACTGCATGTAACTACCCTAGCTCTGCACCAAAATTGCATTTAGCCATGAAACTCCGTTGTTAATATGGTTGACTATTAAGTTACATCCTGGTTTCATGCTTTTAGTTTGGCATATGTATTTATACACTCATAGGAGTTCATATCCATGCCTTGATGAGAACTTGAGAGTCTAAATCACTCTGTATCCATTTCACAGATGAAGAAATTTATGGGTTACACAACTAATTAGTAGCAAGTTTGGGAGTAGTCTCTTACTCCTAGACATGTGCCTTCCCCAAAGTTTACAATGTCTATCTCCCTCACTTAACTTAATTGTTTCTGTCCCAGTTAGCCTAAAATTTCAGTCTTCTGGAAGTAGGGTGTTCTGTCTATGCTATTTTGCTCCAGTACAACATGATCCTAGAAATTTGGTATACTGATATTTGGGATGTCTGCTGTCACTGAAAAACTCATCGCTTGCTATAAGAAATGATGAGGTGGGGGTGGGGAGTTAGAAAAAACATGGCAAGACTTATAGGATCGATCAAAGTGAAGTGAGAAGGACTGGGACATTGTGCACAGGATCTGTAATACTGGGACAATGATCAATTGTGAAAGACTTGGATACTCTGAGCAATGCAATGATCCTAGACAATTCCAAAGGCCTGATGATGAAAAAACACTATCCACCTGCAGAGAGAGAACTGATGAACACTGAGTGTACGCTGAAGAATAATTTTCTGACTTCATTTTTCTTGCTTTGTTTGAAATATGGCTAATATGGAAATATGTTTTGCATGATTTCACATGTATAATTGATATCATATTGCTTGTCTTCTCAGTGGGTGGGAGAGGGGATAGGAGGAAGGGAGAGAATCTGGAACTCAAAAATTAAAAAGAATGTTAAAAACAAATATTTTTAAGTTAAAAAAATACCTCATAGCTTTCTAATTCAATCTCTAAAAGGGGATTCACCTAAAACATTATAAAAAATATCTTACAGTCTAGGAGGTGGTCATGGTGCCTCAGTTTCAAGGGTAGAACTAAAAGGCTATTCTTTGCCTGAGACTGGGTCTCCACACCAGCTTTGGAGAGGTTTATAATGATTGAGTGGATAATCTTTATACTTCATCCTGCCTCTTTGAATTTCTACCTCATGCCCAGAACACACTGCCTTCACCTATCTACTGTTGCAATTCTTCTCTTTCTTCTAGGACCAATCCAAGGACCACATCTTCCATGAAGTCTTTCCTGATACTCCCACTCCAGGCTGCAAGGGTTCTTTTTTGCCCAATTTCTTAGAACTCTTGGTCTACACTTCTCTGTGCTTATCCCATTCTACTCTATATCATATGTCCATATCATAGGTATACAAAACCTACATTTGCTAATTGTAAGTTTTCAAAAAGTAGGAACCATGCCATTTTTCATCTTCATAATCTAGCATTATACCTTGATAATACTAGATTCTTGAGAAAAAATTCATTTAATTGAATTAAGCTTCAAGTATATGATTTTTAAAGATGACATTTTAAAGCAGCTTTCAAAGCAAACGAATGCCCCAGGTACAACTGTGCCACCAGCAGCTGTGGTGCCAAAATGCCCGGAGATGGCCAAATGCCACAGAGAGTGAAAAGAAAAACACGGGCCAGGCGGAAGAGTAAAGAACAGCTCCGTTTATTTAACTGAGGGACAGGGCTTATATACCTTTTAGGCAAGCAGAATCAACAAATCCATGTGGGAGACATTCTCAAAATGCAGGACTTCCTTGTGCTTTTGTTCCCCTTTTGCCCTAAACAATATTGTGTTAATAGCCCACGGGTGGTATTTAGCACGTGTGTGCATGGGGGTATTGGAGAGAGCATGTGTATACAGAGGAGGCTTGAAGAGCCTTTATCCTGAGCAGCACATGTATGCTGAGGGAGGGATGGAGAGTTATCAGCCCAAAGGCAAGAACAGGCCTCTGGCCTGTATCTTATCCCAGAACGGACTTTCTCAGAGCTGGCCCTCTACACTAAACTTGACTTTTTCCTTTATTATTTCATTCTAAATCATCTTAGATTGTAGTCAAAGATTCTTCCCGGTGATTTTTCTTTAAAGCACCCCACAAAATCCAGCTGTTCTACAGGCAGATGATCCAAAGTCTTTTCTAGAGCTTCTGCCTTCCACTGTGAGCTAGCTCAGTGACAAAGTATCTTGGGGATGCTTTTTCTCAATGGACAACTTTCTGGTGAAGTGGGGGGAAATACTGGATTTAAGCCAGAGAACTCTGGGCTACTTAAACCCTTGTACAAATTATTTAATTTCTCTGGTCCTCAGTTTCCTCATTTGCAAATTAAGAGGGTGAAACTGGTCTACAAAATGCTTTCTAGCTCTAAATGTAGGATTCTTTAGCACACTGCTCCTTTAGCTTGAGCTGAACTACTCCCGGACAAGGCCTTATTTTATCTTTTCAATCTCCTTGTTTGTTCTCTGGGTAGCTGTATCATTTCTCAACATGCAACAGAAAAGAGATAAACAACTACATAGAAGCAAAAAAAATCTGATGTCTAATTTTTTCGAGTCAAAAGGAATATTTCCCTGCCACATAAGGAGAGTAATAAAACAGCCATTTTTCTTCTCCTCTTCTTTCTCAAGTCAGAACCCATTATGTTTCATTCATTAGTAAAGTTACACATTAGCTGTGGATAGAAGATCCTCCTAGTGATGATCTGGGATAACAACTCCCTCACTTTAACTGAATCGTATACCTGACAACAGAACATTTTCAACATAACATTATAATAATAAATGTTTAATAAATTATGATTCTTTGTCAGACCATGTGGATTTCATCAGATAGTTTCCATGGATTGTTTCATGATCAAAAAAACTCAGAGTGTTTTTATTAGGGTAATACTGCTTGTTCATTTAATTCATTTTGTGTATTTTCTGTAGGAGTATATAGAAGTATACTGCATTACTAAAGACAAAACCAAGATCATATAGATCAGGCCATTACTCTACTCTTGCAAGGATGGTTCAAATTCTTTTGTTGTGCCAGGTTTTTGGCTCTATGGAACCTAAGCTCATAGAATCAGAGGGAGCTATAGAGGCACCAAGTTCAACTCCTCTTGATTTTAGAGATAGGGAAGCTGAGGCCTAGTGATGTGACGAAACTTGCCACATGTTGCATCACCGCCATGTTCTCTGGCACTAAGTCTAGTGTTCCTTCTACTACACCATGGCGATTCCTTAGGTTGGGCTACCAGTGGGTTCTGAGAAATAGTCTCAACATACAGAAATCTTGCCTTGGGAGCAGGGATTTGTTTGTTAGTTTTCTGAAAGATTCTTTGAAGTGGCACAGAATCCAAACCTATGGGAACAGAAACCCAAACTAAGGAAGGGCTGGTGCTAAGGAACGTTAGGGCATTTCTTTAAAACCTGGTGAATGGTTCCCACCCTACCACAAAACATACAACCTTGAATCATAGTACTTCAAGAGGAAGTTTTACTTTGAAACTTGAGTAAAAAATATTTCAAGAGGAAAAAAGCCTAATTGGATTTTAACTGCCAGCTGAAAAGAGGGATTGATTCAAATGGGCTTTTAATCACCATCAGTTCTCCAAATGACTACACAACTCCAGAGAAATCCAAAGATTATATTTTTATTCAGAGTGATGAGTGTTTAGAATGTAGGATTCAGGGTACTTTATCTTCATTGCTGGTGTTATTTTTTTCTTGTTAATACCAAAAGATGCTAATGTAAAGCACTAGTCTTAGCACTGTGATCTGACCAATACTGGCACAGACCTCTCTTTCTTTGAGGGAGCAGCTACAGTCAGATCTTGAGAACTTTTATCTGTAATGGAGGGGAGCAGCAGATACTAACAAATCTAGGAGGACAATCTGTTGCTTCTTTCCCTAATAAGGGAGTGGGCTGAGGGGAAGGTATATGCTTCTTAGAGTGAGCAACAGGGTTGGGTTATGCTGCCACATCTTCACCAAACTGAGGACCACATGGGGGTGATTCCAATACATTACACCCAAGGAAATGGAATAGTTTAAGAAAATACTTTGGGATTAACTCCCTTTGTCTTTCTCTGCCCTCTCCCCGATCTCCCAGTGAAGCTCAAATGTTTTTTGTTATTTACCTTATGCTAGAACAGGGGCTCATAACCTGGGGTCTGTGACCTTTAAAAAATATTTTGATGACTTTATTTTAATATAATTACTTTCTTTTCTGAGCCTATGCATTTTTATGCATTTACAAATATTCTCAAATAAGAAGCGATTCATAAAATTCATTATCAAAGGGGATCATGACTCAAAAAGGTCAAGAATTCTTGCTCTACATTAAAAAATGTAAAATGGATAATTTTAATTATAACAAATTTAAAAGGTTTGGCACAAATAAAACCAATGCGACCAAGATTAGAAGGAAAGCAGTAAACTGGGTGGGGGGGGAGTTGACAGCAAGTATCTCTGATAAAGGCATCATTTCTCAAAAATATAGAGAACTGATTCAAATTTATAAGAATACAATTCATTCCCCAAATGATAAATGGTCAAAGGATATGAGCAGGTAGTTTTCTGACAAAGAAATCAAAACTATGTATGGTCAGATAAAAAAATGTTCTAAATCACTATTTACTAGAGAAATACAAATGAAAACAACTCTAAAATATAATTCATACCTAACAGATTGGCTAATATGACAGAAAAGGAAAGTGTTCAATGTTGGAAGGGATATGGAAAAATTGGGATTAATGTACTGTTAGTGGAGTTGTGAACTGATCCAGCTGTTCTGGAGAGCAATTTGGAACTATGCCCCAAAGGCTATAAAACTGTTCACACCCTTTGATCTAGCAATACCACTACTAGGTCTTTATTCCAAAGACAGCAAAAAAGGTAAAAGGACCTATTCGTACAAAAATATTTATAATAGCTCTTTTGCAGTAGCAAAGAATTGGAAATTGAGGGGATGTACATCAGCTGGGGAATGGCTGAACAAGCTGTAGTATGTGAACGTAATAAAATACTATTTTGCTTTAGGAAATAACAAGCAGGATGATATAAAAAAACCTGGAAAGACTTACATGAAATGATGCATAGTGAAGTGTGTAGAACCAAGAGAAAACACTGTACACAGTAATAGCAATATTGTACAATGATCAACTAAGTGTGAATGATTGACATGGCTATTGTCAGCAACATAATGATCCAAGATAATTCCAAAGGACTCAATTTTTCACTTTATTTTTTGTGTGGGGTTTTTTGGTCTTTCTTTCACAACATGACTAATATGGAAATATGTTTTGCATGATTGCATGTGTATAATCTACATCAAATTGCTTATCATCTCAGAGAGGAGATGAATGTTAAAAATTGCTTTATATGTAATAGGGAAAAAATAAAATATTGTTTAGAAAAAGAACTCTTGCCCAAAAAGAACACAAATATTTGTCTGTGAGTAATAGTTTCAGAATTCTGAGAAGGAATCACAACAGTGAGCCCATAGTCCATTTGAATTAGGGGAGCTGCTGCATGGAGGAACACTCCTTGAACTATCTGCAGATAATTTTCAGTGTAAATCATTTATGTGTTAACCTAGATTTCATTTAATTCAACCAATCAGGACACCATTGTGGTTTTAAAATTCTTCCCTGGTGATATGGAAGAATTTTACAATCTGTCATGCTTTATATAACCCTCCAACCTTCTGGGGTGAAGTGAAGAGGCTTTTTTAAAATGATAATATTATTATCCAGAACTACTATAGTTCTGTAAGACACATGTAAGATATCTGGAATGAGAAGGTTCAAACAAACAATAAGCAATTGTTGTGTGCTTAAGGGACATACGAAGTCTGGGCCATTGTCCCTGTCCCCATAACTATAATACACAACAACGGATGATAAAAGGCACACAGGCGGTACAAAACAAAGTGCCATGTGAAATCAGAGGGCTACATTACAAACTGAGAATCAGGGAAAGCTTCTTGCAGTTGGGTTCTAAAGGATGGACAAGGACCCAACGGGCAAAGAAGGTGGAATGAGAGCTTTCATGGTGTCAGGAGCAATGTCAGAAAAGGCATGGAGACAGGAAAGCACAGGGCCCTGATGCTTACTGCTAGACCTCCCTACTGCTGCCCATCTGCTTTCCTTCCCCTCCAGCGGTCACCTGCCTGGTGTCTGTACCCTGCTTCTTGAACTTGATTTTGTATTTGCATTTCACTTGCTCATACTTCAGTGGGCTTATCTCCTGGTTCCAGACTTCCCTTTAGACACTTGTTACCTCTGGAAGGCCAGACCCTTTTCAAGCTTTGTCTTCTTGAATTCTAAGAAGGGCCCTCGAAATTATTTGGTCCAACCTGTACCTGACCAGGAATTCCCCCTGACAACACTCCCAAGAAATGGCCAGTTACCTCTAGCAAGGGGAAGCTGATCACTTCCAAAGGCAGTCCATTCCACTTTTGGACAGCACTAATTGTCAGTAACATTTTCCTCACCTCAAGGCAATTGCCTCTTAATTGCTTCTTTTAGTTCCAGTTGCCCAGGACAACCTTTCAGATACTCTCCTACGGTTATCATGTGTCCAAGTCTTCTCTTTTCTAAACTAAATGTCCCCGGTTCCTTCAATAGATCCTCAAATGACAAGGTTTTGAGTTCCCTCACCATCCTGGTTACCTCCCCCTTGAAAACCTCCAGCTTGTTCATGTATTTCTTAATATTTCTCAGAACTGAACACAGGGTAGAATACAATAAGACTATTGCTTCCATCACATTCTGCATTCTGAACACCGTTCCTTTCCTAACACAGTGGAGGATGACAATAGCTTTTTTGATCACCTTCTTGGACCAGTATCTCATAAGGACAGCTTTCAGTCTACTAAGAACGCTGATCTCTCATACTAACATTGGCCTAGGCAACCCTTGTCCATGTGGCATTTATGAATTATTTGTAAAGTTGGTTTTCTGAACCTAAGTATAGTTCCTTTTACATTGACTTATGCTCAATTTTATCTTGTATTTAAACTATCATTCTAGTCTGTTAAGCTTTTTTTTAGATCCTGATAATGTCAGTCATTATTTTATTGATTGCTCCTAGGTTTGACATCTGCAAATTTGGTATAATTGCCATCCTGGTCTTTATCCCAGTCATTGATAAAAATGCTAAGTCAGACCAGATATAGCCCTGGAGCACTCTATCGAGACCTCCCTCGAGGGTAACATTGCTTCCTTAACGGACAGCAATACATTTTTTGGTTCCGGTCTTTCAATCCATTTTGAATCCACCTCACCACAGGATCATCTACTCCAGATTTATGCTAGTCATGGCCATCTCTTGCCTATTAAATGCTAATGTCCTGGACCCAGTTATGACTTCCTTGAACCTTGCAGAGCATATTGGAGTTGTGGTACTTACTGCTTATGTATGATGCGGAAAAGCCTTGCCCTACGGCATCCTGGGATTGAAACACTGCAGTGAAGGAGTTTCTTGGAATGATGAGGGAACCGGGAGGCACGCTTCCACAACCTGTGGCCAACAGGGCTGCTTCTGTTTCCTCAGTCCCTGCCCAAACCTAGCAAGTTCATAGAGATGGTTTATCATTATCAGTATCTCCTCAACATTTAAAATCATGTGCAGTTGCAGACATACTCACCTCAATATATGCACAGAATTCAAAGGAATGATAAACAAATATTTTTAAAACTGTGCTTTCTTTTTAATTTTTGAGCTGATTCATTCAGTAATATGTCTATATGTCCTTCTTTAAGGAGACCATGTCTATTTTTATATAGCTATTAAATGATTCATTGATCAAATAATCAACTGCCTAATCCAACTATTTCTAGATTTCCTCATCTAGTAAGCAGTCTCTTAGTAAGTGAGGAGGTCAGCCATTTATTGTGTGAAGATTACTGATATTGGGGGCTGAATGACACAAAAGATGGTGATCCCGTCCTCACAGAGCTTAAAATTGAGTTGTAAAGACCAAACAGGTACATGCAATTAACATTTACTGAATAAGCAAATGAAAATTACATTTTACTCCAATTCTTTAAGATCTGTGACTGTATCAGTGATCGATCCCTTCTCCTATGCACATCACTGCCTCTCTATACCTTCAGTAAGTTGTCTAAGTCACCATGTTAGGAAAAAAAGTTGATGGTCAACATTCTGTTGAAAAGTTTAACCAAACTTAGCTAGCTAGTTCTTTATCCAATAGTTATATACTCTACTGCTGGGCCCCTATGCAAAGAGAATACGAATCTCCTCTACTACTCCCTACTTCTCTGTGGGAGTAATGTTGTGTCATATAGAAGTATAAGGTATAACGAATAAGGTGGCCCAATAGTGGAAAACAGTATTTTTAAACAGTTCAGTCTCCAGATGGGTGTATATAACATATTTTCAAATTACCAATTTTCTGGTTCATTTTATTTAAAATGTTCTCTCTGTAAGTCAATTTCTAAGCGCTAGGCACCTAGGATACATTCACATGAATCTTACATAAAGACAAACTGTGGTTGCTTACAAGTGGAAATGCAGATGGCTTTGAAGTACTTGAGCATAAAAAAGATATGGAATTTCTGTCGGATGCTGAAGATGCAAGCAAACCAGTAATTCAATGCATGCCCCCAACTTGGTCCAAGGCATTGATTGAATTTTTCTCAGTTCACTCACCATAAAAATTATATATGATAATTTTAGCCTCAGTCAGTAAGCTAGTAAGTTTGCTGTGCAACCTTCGGCAAATCGCTTAACCACTGTCTGCCTCCGTTTCCTAGTCTTAAAGGGGGAAATCATAATAGTACCTACCTCCTAGGTTTACTGTAAGGATCAAATAAGATAATAATTGTAAAGCACTTTTAATATAGTACCTGGTACATCATAAGAAATATATATATATATACACACACATATATACATATATATGATATCATTATGATGATGATTAATATTATTATTACTATGTTTTAAGCATAATCACAAGGTAATCAACACTCCATACATAGTCATAAGTTACTGGAATGGTAAGTGATGAGCCAAGGTAGATGTTGAAATATTCCTCATATCTGAGCACTGAGGCTTTTCTGAAGTAAGGAACCACCCAGATTAAATGCTGTCCTTTGGCCTAACGGCAGGATTTCTGTAATAGTGATGATGATGATTAATTCTTAAATCTCTATCCCTCTGTTGGAACTGATGATTTGTACATTTCCTCACCTATAATCTAGTGCCCATTCAAAAAAAAAAATCTAAAGAAGATTTAGAAAAAGGAGCCTAAAGAAGTGTTAATCAATCTGAAATCCTTTCAAATGCCTCTTGGTTTTTAAAACACTTTGTAGAACTCATCTTTGTCACAAGTCTTTTTTTTTTTATCACTCTAGGAACTTTTTAAAGCCTGTCTTTGTATTTCAAAAACCTTCAAGGTTTTAGTTAGACTTAGAAATTGAATGTTGCCTTTACTGATAAGGCAAAGTTCACTTGCTACATTAAAAAGCAATTTGAAGCATACAAAGTGGATATTATAAAAAAAACAAGTATTTATATAATCTTAGATATTTTCCCTGAGTTGCTTTATGAGGTAAACATTGAAAAATGACAGACAAGTTATAATGACTCAAGAGACAATTTAAATGTACCCACATACTTAGACAGAAAGTATCCTGGATACCCAATAATTCAAACATGTCAAGAAAAATCTAGACTCTTCTATTCCCTGGTTTTCTATTCCTTTAGTCCTTCTTGCAGTGAGGTAAATAGAAATTTAAGTCCCTAAGCAAATATTTGTTAAGGAACCCCTGTCTCTTTCTTAATTGAAAAATAATAGATCCTCATTCCTCCTGTGACGCCTAGGCTACATAGGCAATATTTACAGAGAAAAGAAAAAGAGCTGGCATACTTGCTCTTTGATGCTTTCTACAGCAACATTAAGTGTAGATTTAATGACCAAAGTGACTCATTTCCAACATGTGGGCACTCTTAGGGTGGAAATGGGAAGTTAATATAATGAGGCTACTTAGTAGAACCTTGGATGAACACTTGTGCAATGTCATTTGTACAACGAGCCAAAGCTGTTTCTGAAGCACAACTCCAATGACTGTGAGGTTGCTCGTGGAACCTCTTTGCCTCTGGGTTGTAAACCTCATAGTAGATACTTGGCCAACTGACCCACCTATGACTTCCAGTGACCCATAAAATATCAGGAGCTACTGAAACATATGCCAACATTTACAATTCTATTTTTACATACAATTCCATATTTTTATATAGCTATTAAATGATTCTTTGATCAAATAATCAGCTGCCTAATCCAACTATGACCAGATTTCCTCATCTAGTAAATAGTCTCTTAGTAAGTGAGGAGGTTAGCCATTTATTGTGTGAAAATTATTGGTATTGGGGGGATGAATGACACAAAAGACAGTGATCCTGTCCTCAAGGAGCTTGAACTTGAGTTGTAAAGACCAAACAGGCAAGTGTTTTTTGGGAATAATAAGCCAATCAGCAAGTATTTCTTAAGCGCTTACTATGTACAAAGGCACTGTGATAATTGCTGGGAAAACAATGAAAGTTGAAAAAAAAAACACTCTTTCTCTTCAAGGAGTTTCCATTCTTCCACATATGCCCTGAGGTCATTCTTGATGAAATTTGAGAAAGAAACAGGCAAGGCTTTTACAGACAATATTGTATCGCAGATCATTACACAAACATATTAACGTAAAGGTGTAGAAATAATAATGGAGGGTGCTTCTGCTTTGTTGACTGTGAGAAAGCACTGGCCTAGGTAGAGTAAAACTTCACTGGAAACGCTTTCCTCTGACTAGGTGTCTCTCATGAATATGCCAAAATCATATGAAAGTCCTTTAAAAATATAACAGAGATAATGTCGTCCAAGAACTTTTTGATTATAATGTCAAGCAAGGATAAAACAAGGAGACACAGAAACGACCAAGGTGCTTGCCACCATGGTGAAGGTCATCTAGTGGAGACGCCAAATTTTGTCATTGACATTCAGTTCGAATTTTGCCCTTGGTGGTAATGTTCTGCACCCAAAAGACTCGATGTAATTTTGGAAAAAGACAGCTCATTCTTTTCAGACTCCAAGGAAAGAAGAGAATCAAAAAGTCTCTTGGTCTTTTACTCTGGACATAAAATAACACCTTCAATTCATGGGACCCGTGCAGGACTGTGCTGGAGCCAGTTTGAGCCAGCACCGAGAATGAGTTGTTGGATTTTCCTTGTGAGCATTTACACCTCGGAAATTGGCAAATTGTGCAAATCAGGGCTTGATTTAGTGTTTTATTGATTGTCTAGACTTAAGAAAGTGAAGGAGAAAATGCTAATAGTGCAGATTAATCTTAAAAGCATGTCTCATACATTTTGGAGGGAGAGTCAATCGTTAAACATTTACAAGCACACCCTTATATCCACGTTTTATGCATCAATGTTAGTCAGTGAGCGACCATTTATTAGCACTTACTATGAGTCAGACACTGTGCTAAGCACTGGAGTTTCAAAGAAAAGGTAAATAAACAAAAAATCAGTCTCTGATCTCAAGGAGTTCACATTCTAATGAAGGAGACAACATGCAAACAACTATGTACTTATAAATACAGACAGATATATAGATACGGATATTTGTGTGTGTAATTTATATGGACGTATAGATGTATATTATGTACATATATGTATATAGATACGTATATTCACACATGTATGTGTGTAATTTATATTGGATGGAACCTAGTGAGGGGTAGGGGTGGGGCCAATAAGGACAGAATGGGCAAGGCCTCATGCAGAAGTCAGGATTTGACCTAAGTCTTGAAGGAAGCCAAGGAAGCTCTAAATTCAAGGTAATCAGGGGAGAGCACTTAAGTGTTTGGGGTTTTTGTCGTTCATTCATTCACCCATTTCTAGAAGTTCAGAAGGCAGAAAGCAGAAGAGAGAGAGATTAGGGTTAACGTATAGATCTGGGAATTTTCTGCATAGAAATGATAGTTGAATCTGTGGGAATTGATGATACCACCAAAAGAAACAGTATGAAGGGAAAAGAGAAGAGGGCCCAGGACAGGGCCTTGGGGGATACTTATGGTTAGTAGGCAGCACTATATTACCACTCATTCCAAGCATTTATTAGCATTCTTCCTGAGGTCCTAGATATAAGAAAATTAAAATAATTTTTTTTCTGACTGCCAATAACAGGAAGTAATTTCAGGGCTAAATATTTATATTCACCAAAACAGTTTTGCTTCAATTAAGTAAATGTCACCAACCTTTATGTAGCTGTTTTGACACTGTCCATCACTGCTGGGAATCAGGAAATTACTGTCAAAGCTGATCTCCAGGTGTGTACTTTCATGTGTAAAGACTGTCCATTCACATCTGCTGTTCTCGGGAAAATTTTGAGGCCAGTGAGGAGACTTGATTGTACCACTGTCAAAATGAAGTATTCCACCACAGCCTGGAAAATTGCCACAGCAACACTCTTTAAGCATAAACCCAGTGAAGTGATATAACCTTTTTCATGAAGATCAAAAGAAATGAGTATAGATGATATGTGAGCTGAAGGTAAACCCTGGGTTCTTCAAAGTTTGGAAACAGAGTAAAAGCTTTTGCTTATCCTGCCAAGCTAGTAAAGCCTTGAATGTGAACTTGGCCATGAATTGTGTGTGCCTATCATCCAAGGGCCAGCCTAGCTTACTCTGCAGAGGCTACTCAGCAGAAAGTTGGTCACCAACCAATGAACTTTTTGGTCCACAGTACCGCACGGCTCTATCTACTAGTCACGCAGAGAAAAACACATATTCTGAAGTGTTCTTTTCTCAATCATTTTTATTACCATCACATTTTATATATATCAAAAGCTAAAGTGCTGAAATTAAACTTCTGGTGAAATTTGTTGCAGCCATGGGATGTCGTTCTGTCAGTTTTTGGAGCACATTGTCATTTGGATTGCTAAATGGTGGTATATCTAATCATTTTTAAGTGCTTACTGTGTATAGAACACTGCGAAGTCGTGAGTATAGAAACAGAAGAAAAAAAATATAGTTCCCGCTTTTGAGAAGTTCACTTTCTAATGAAAGGAGACAACCCATGTAGAAGTTTCAGTGTAGAACAGATGGAAAGGCCCCAAGGCTCTTGGGAAAGGTAGGATTCAGCTGTAAACAGATACACGTATTTTAATGTCATTTTCACTGATTAAAATCATATCAGTTACTGATGCTGAACCACTGGACGATGCCAAGGACTTTGGAAGAGGAAGATAGTGATAGCTGTGACAGAGTGATGACAGGAGAGAACCCTCTTACCCAGAGTCTGCGTGGTCCAGGTAGCATAAAAGCCTCCTTGTTGCACAGAACGATCGGAGTTAAAGATGACCATCAGCTGATTCGAACCAGACTGTATAGTCCTAGGGATTGTTGTTCCACAATAATGCCCTATTACAGGAGATCCTGGAGAGCCTCCATTTAAGACAGTGACGGAGTCCCACTTACATATGACATGGGTTTCAACATCAAAAAATGTAAAAGAAAGCTAAAGAAATAACAAGCCAAAATGAGCCATTCTCAATTACAAATGGGTTTCCCTACCCCAACCATGACCTCTTCACTTTCCTTTTTTATGTTCTGTGCTCTTTTATCTTTTTTCCCTGACCTCTTCTCTCTCTTTCCCTTTCCCTTTCCCACTGCTACTGTTTTCGTCTTGCTAAAAGACGGCTTTGCAGTGTGTTCTTCAGGAGTGAGAATGTCAAGAGACAGAATCACGTCTGGCAAAAAGTCTTGTTTCATGCCTGTCTCCCTGGAGGACTCAGAGGTGGAATGGAGGTGGAATGGCAATCACCGAACAGGTGGAATGGCAATGAATAAATTATAAGTCACTGCTGGGAGAGATCTACCTCCAAGGTACTGAGGCAGTATGGTAGAAATTGCTGGATCTGGACTCAACAAACTTGAGTTCAGATCCTGGCCCTGCCACTTACTGCCGGATTTGAGGCTAGTCACTCTGAGACTTCTTTGGGATCCATCATCTTTACCTGTAAAATGAGGGGGTTGGCTCAGGTTGTAACCTCTATGGTTTCTTCCAATTCTAAGTCTATGATTCTAAGCACTCTGGTTTCAACTGAGATCCCATAAATGAGATCCAACATTGGGTACAGAATCACGGGATCAAAGAAATGTTGGCTGACTAAAAAAATGACTGGTAGAGCATAACTCCTCCAACAAGGTGTTCCCTTAGGAAGGGAACTTACTATAATCCCTTTTTCTACAGATGAAGAAACTGAAGCCCAAAGAACGACTTGCCCAAGGTCACAACTAGTAGGTAGCAGTGCTGAGATTTGAACCTAGGTCTTCAGCTTCCAAATCCGGCACCTGTTCTGGAAAATTAAGTACTATACTAGTGCGACTGGATTTTCTGGTTTCTACTGCTTCATGATTTGACCTTAAAATACACCTTCTTTCTCACTCTCAGTGCGGGTATTAATACTCTACACTCCACCTCCAGCTCCCAGACCTCTTCTCTCCCCACCAGTTCTAACATAACACTAATTGGAACTCACAGTGATGGTGTGCCCTTCTGGAGCATCCAACAACCAAGAACAGTGGTTCAAGCTTCCATACGGGGCTGGATAATTTGGGCTAGTGATCACTCCACCTTCACCAGTCTGTATGCCCCCGCAGTCTGAAATCAAAGTTCATGCCCTCTGAGTAAGGTTTAAAAAAAAAACCAGAGCAGCCCAAAGACGCAAGCATAGAAGCAGTTATGTCCTAAGTTTAAAAACCACACTGAAATAAAAGCAGATGGTTGTAAGCAGGGCGAAAATGTCCGTGGCATTTGGGGTAGATGACAAAAATAAAGAGAACGAGGGCCTATAAAGACAAGGGCAGGAAGCACAACTGAGAAAGAAAAACACTTACCAACTGGTGCTGGGCTAGGTATGTGCATAAACAGTAAGAAAGGACAAAGGGTCAGAATGTTCACTTCCCTCAAATGACCAGCCCAGTGAATACGAGCTCCAAAACACAGCTCTGTTATCCCAAGCTTTAGCTATTTGGGGATGTTCAGTCACATTCATAAATGCCACCACATGTGCCTTTTCATACATTGGCCATCACCTTTGAATTCTACCATAATAAGATGGGAATTTCATATATTTCTGAAACAGACTATATTCTAAATACCCCCAGAAAAAGTCTGCAACTTGGTGGTTGGTTTTAAGCAGCAGGCCTGTTAAGTTCTGACTCTCTTTCTCTCATCTGACCAAAAACAAAGCAAAAAATGACCCAACCTTGGGCACTCCCCAAGGCTCTTCTCCGAGGACATTAATTCCTCTGATGGCTCCCATTACCATCTGCACAAGGATAACTCCCAAATTTTTTTTTTCTGGTCTGGGCCACTCGTTTTTCAATCCTTTTTAATCATTCTTATGACCTACAAGGCATAAAGTTATAACTGAACATTCCGCTGTCATATGAAACTCAATGTATGAAAAACTTAAATTATTTTTATTTTCACAGGGAAGTATCTCAAGAGAACTCTGAGGTCATCTAGTCTATCCTTTACTTGATTAGGAATGCCATCTAGAACACTGCTGACAAGTGATCATCGAACCTTTGCTTGATGATCACCAATGAAGGGGAATCCACTGCCTGCTAAAGAGATCCATTCAAATTTGGACTGTTTTATTTATTAGGAGGCCACCTTGCTCCTGACTTGGCCCTCTGCGGCAAACGAAACACATCTTCCACATGATATCCTTTCAAATGCTGGAGCAAAACAAAAATGTTCCTGACCCCATCCCAAGCCCTCTTTTCTCCAGGCCAAACATCTTTACCGGCTCCCTTCTCTAATTTCCCTTTTTTCTGTCAACAACATCATCCTTATTATCCCAGTCCTTAAGGTTAGAAATCTCAGTTATCTTTTATTTCTCTTCTTCCTTCTCCCCTGTCCAGTAAGTTCTATCAGCCTTTTTCCTCTTTCTTCTTCATTCCTACTGCCACCACCCAAGTCCAGGCTCTCAATCTCACACCTGGATCCTATACCAACATCTTAGTTGGCCTCTCTGACTCCAATATCTTCTTCCTCCAGTCTATCCTTCATATTACTATTAGCATATCTTTCCCAAAATAACAGTTTCATCATGTTCCTCTCTCACTTAGGAACGTACAATGGGTCTCTATTATATCAGCAATCAAGATCATCCATAGTCTAGACCCCTCCTACCATACTTCTCTCAACCCACCCCAAATTTCCTACTCCAATCAAACTGTGTTCTTTACTGTCCTTGCTCTGTGCCTTGCTAATTCCCACCTTTGGTCATGCCAGTCCTCCCTCCTTGAATGCCATGCCTCCTCTTCCCTTTGTTATTAAAATCCTAACCATCCTTCAAGGTTCAGCTCAAGTTTCACTCCCTCCACGAAGAAACAAATTACGTCAACCCCAGTGATCCCTCCTCTTTCTGAAATCCTACTATACATCTCTCTGAACCACTTCACTATACCACTTGAGCAAATATCGTCACTTACTGCTTTTTCATTATTTCACATGTATTGACTTCTCAACTGCATTATAAACTTTTTGAGGGCAGTGATCTTGCCCAATGTTTTTTCACATGTTCTACAAATACTAACATAGTTCTAAAAAAAGCTTGCTGTTTGACAATTTTCTAATCCTGTATTTATTTTCATTTGATAGACCTACAGACCATAACCAGAAGCCATACCTGTGAAGGAGTAATGAGCACGGAATCCAATGTTTTCCACAAGTTCATTGGTTACGAAGTGTACCCAGATCTGAGAAAAAGGTACAGCAAAGGGCACTGTGGGTAATGAGTGTCCACAAATTTTTGCTATCCGAGGCCCATCAGCATTGCCTAAAGAAAACCAACAAATGTAGCGGATAACACTATTTTTGCTACTGTTATGAAATCTACTAAACTTATTTAGATGATGATTGATCATCATGACGATGATAGCTAGCATTTATACAGCACTTGAAGGTCTGTAAAATTCTTCACAAATATAACATTTTATACTCACCGAGATCCTGAAAGTTAGGCCCTCTAAAATGGGTGCTCCCATTTTACGGATGAAGAAACTGAGACTGAGAAAGATTAAGTGACTTTCTCAGGTTCATAGTAAGCTCTCTGCCCTTTGGATAAGGACAGCTGGGGTCCCAGCGATCACTACACTAGGTTAGGCCATCTTAGGCTCTGAGAGGAGTCCACTCAGGGCACATAAGGATGCTGACATTTATAATTCATGATCAAGTTCTCCTTGGGGCTGGTCCTGCTCTGACCTTACACTCTGTTTTCAATTTCTGTAGAGGGGAGGGGGTGGTAAGCCCCTGCTGTGCGCTCCATTTCTAGTACCTGTGCTCTTGTTTTGTTCCTTACGTCTTTGCCTTAGTTGTCTCTCTGTCTCTATGTATGAACTGACTTGTTGCTCACTGTCAATCCTCTCTGATGCCAACCATCTGCCTGCCTGGATCCTCTCTATAGCTGGCGACTAAAGCCTCTCCCTGGTCTTATATCTACCCATCTGTTGAGACACAGCACCTGTCACCTATTGGCTGGACTTCCTTCTACCGCCTATATGCGAGAACTGCCTTGATCGCCTCCTTCATTGCTCCCAGAGGACTCTGATCAGTCTGCGTCCCGGTCATTCGAAGTCTACTGCTCCCACTGATGAGTGAGATCTGTCTTTCCTGACCCCTGTGACAGAATGAAGGACCAAGGACAGACTTTGATTTTTTTTAAATGATCTCTCAGCTAGATTCTATGAATTAAAATCTTGTCTATTTAGGCTAAAAATTCACCTTATAGAACTGAATGATTTTATAAATACTGTGACTTATATGAATCTAATCAGCATGTACAGGGCACCCCTTGAACAAACAATCATCTCCTCTCCATTTATTCCATCAGACCAATTTCTCTGACCTTATAAATGGACAAACCGTCATAGTTTAATGGTCTACTGGGCTTGGAGGAATAGAGGCTGCTGTATTTGGCTGATCAGTATTTGGCTATTGCTTGCTAACTTGCTCTTCTTTTTCCTACTCTGGTTTCTTCTGCCACTGGTTGGGGCTCGTACCTCAGCTCTAAACCCCAAAAAAGAGCTGATAATTTTCTGCCTAAAATGCTTAGTCTTTGATCTTGTCCTTTATGAAGATTCGGTTCCTCCAAGACATGCAGCATTAACTCCTCATGTTGCCCAAATACATGAGCATTATAATAACAACACAGATTTAGATTGTGCTTTAAAGTTTATAAAATACACTTCTCACAACAACCCTGGGTTAGCTAGTACCAATATTTCCTCTCTAAGCCTCAGTTTCCTCATCTGTAGAAAGGGATCTGAACTCAAAGCTCATTGTTCTATCCCCTAAACTACTGGTGTCAAACTCAAACAGAAACCTAAACCATACATAAGGATCCTGCAAGCCGCATATTGACTTAGAAAACTACATACTAACATTACCTATGTTCTATTGTATTTTAATTTATTCTTAAAGATATTTCCCAGTTCCATTTTAATCTGATTCTGTAGTGCTTGGAGTATTGCTGCATGCTGCAGCAAGCTAAATGTTTGACACCCCTGCCTTAGATCACTGTCATTATTATAACATTAACCACGAAAGTTCTTTTTAATGGTTGTTATAGGCTTCTGGTAGGGGCCAAGTACAAGTCTTTAAATTCAGATATGTCATGATTGGCCTTCAATGACATTCTGATAAATTAAAATCTCATTTTAATTCTTTTACATTGCAGTATTCTTGTATAATATTTTTTGAATTTTTAGTTCTTTTTGTTAAATAGGAAACAGAAAGGTAAGTAAGTCTAGCAGATGACCCCTCAATAGAAAGGAGGCTAGGTTTTTTTTTTCTCTTTTCCCCTAAATTAGCTCTTCAATGATCTTTTTACCAAACCCCAAATGTAAATTTGTCATCCTAGATCCTAATCCTAACTCTAGCCCTAAGCCCACCTTAATAGAAACACTGCAAAAGAGAGTGAAAACCAATATCCCTTCTTCATATCCAGAACTATCCAATCTCTAAACAAAGACATTCTGACTGACCAAATCCCCCTAACATTATCCAATTCCCTCAACAGTCTAATTTAAGTTTTGATAAAGAAGTGGGTGTTAAGCCAAGCCCGGGAAGCCTTCATTACACAATCTAGTTTTAGGGATGGGAAACTCTAGCATAGAGATCGCTCTGATATTTGGGGCAAAGTACAATAAAAAAAAACTTTATGATAAATTATAAGAATACAGCAAGGTTAGTGCAAATAATGAATCCCATGAAGTGCTCACGTTAATCAAATTTGCAGCATAAATTTCCATTGGACTAGAACCAATTACCATACTTTACATAATTATAACTTCAAATAGTGTTAATTCAAACACAGGCCCCCATTTCATAGGATTCATTATTCGTACTATTCAGGACATAGGTGTACTTTTAAGATTTGACCTGCCACTAAAAGAATAGCAATATGACAGCAACAATAACTCACATTTATATAGCTTTTCATGGTTTACAGAGCTCTTTATGTATATTTTCCAAAGTTAAGCCTCACAATAACCCTATGACGTAGATGCTACCATAAGCCCCATTTTATAGATGTGAAAACTGAGGTTTATAAAAGTTAAGTGAATAGTCTTGGGTATATAATTTTTAATTTTTTTCTGAGGGAGGAAGACAGGGCACTTGGGGTTAAGTGACGTGTCCAAGGTCACACAGTTAGTAAGTGTCAAGTGTCTGAGGTCACATTTGAACTCAGATCCTCCTGACTCCAGGGCTGGTGCTTAGTCCTGGGTATATAGCTAATATACATCTGAGGAAGTATTCAAACCCAGGTCTTCCTAACTCTAAATCCAGCACCTTAACCACTCTATCATACTGTCTCAAAAAGCTAAACACATTGAACTGTCATCCCAAGGCAGGGCTTGTAAAGGATTTTCTTGCTTTTTAACCCTCCCAAATTCCCTTCTCTTAACATTAAAACAAAAAAGTTGACCAGTATTGGGATCAACCCAACATGCTCTTCAGGGCAGATGCCAATTTTCCTTGTGCATTAACCCATTTTCCAAATGACAGAGTCCCAAACCTACTGAGATAGCCATGACTTGATTAGAATTCCAGATCCTCTTTTTAAATCCCATTTAAAAAAAAGCTGTAATATATTTTGACCATACTAGGTTCCAGCCCTCTAATATTTTCTTAAAAATTTAAATTCTTCAGAGTCAGGTGAAGATTATTTGGCATCCTTTACTTATCTAAGCATAAACATGGGGGTATCTTTGGTGGATTTGAGATCTTTCAAAATAAATTGAGCAAATATAAGACCCATCTTTTCATGTCAATTTTTCTCAGACCCTGTATCCCATAAAGTGCATTTGCTTCAGCTGGGCAGATGAAGACAGTTTTGTCACAGCCATCTCTCCCCTCCCCTAACTGATATTCCTTATGTATACTTAGCTTTCTTTAGGATTAGGAACTGCTACCCCTTGGCAGGATATTAATGGTAGATTGGCCCTAGAAAAGTTATCACTGACTGACCAGACTCACCTATTCGGAACTCCAAGGCATCAAAGTGGCAGTCTTGGTGATACTCCAGTTGGAATTGCTCAAAGGAAATGTAAATAGATGAGTTGTGCTCATTTGGATTGCTGATGGTCCACTCGCAGTTGAGGTTCTTCGCATAGCTCTTAAGGCCATCATAACCAGGAGAAGTAAAGTTGCCTCCATGGGGATCTGTAAGTTGCCCACCACATACTATGGTGACCAAAAGCAAAAGAATAAAGAGTTAGACTCATGTCACAATAAAAATAACAACCCGTGTGTGTGTATATATGTGTGTGTGTGTGTGTGTATGTGTGTGTGTGTGTGTCTATATATCTATATATTTATCAACACATATGCACACATATACATAGGCATATACACATATATACATATAGACATACACACATACATATATGCACACAAACACACACACACATATATATATACAGATATATATATTCCCCCCAAAAAAGGCCAATGCATTTGTTAGAGGAATAGACTATCAGAAACCTATAGAGATAGATCCTTATGAGTTAACACAAGAGGAATTTCACAAAAACAAAAAACATCACACTCAAAACTCCCTTATATTAATTAGTGGTTTTGTGCCATCATTCTTTGTCTACATGCATGGGGTGGAAAAGCCTTTAGAGATGAGGCAAAATCTTCTAAATTGGACCCAAATCACTTTGGCACTCATCTCAGAGGTATGCTTGAAAGTGTGCAAGTAAATTATTAAGCAGAGGCTCTGGGATTGACCCAAATCTTTGAATTCTCAAGAAGAGGAGCTACCCCGTAGGTCTCATCTTTTGATCTCATCATTTTGAATGGTTTTTTAATGAAAAAATCTAATAATACTAATATGGAGAGTGAGAGGGAAAAAGAATTGCAGGCAGTGACCACATCTAGTGTCTTCTTGAAGCCCGACGGCTGCACTGACTTTACCCAGAAATGTGTATCTAGAGGCAGAGAGGCCGACAAACAATGGACTCTATTCTCTTCACTAAGTTAATTTCTTCTTGAGAACTTTTTTTTCTCATTCTGAGAGTGCCTCTTTGGAACTGCAGAACCACCAAAGTATAACCAACAGGCATTGGGGAAAACAGAAAGCAAAATCATTCAAGAACTTCTTTTTCCTTTAATTTTTAAAATTTCATTTAATTTCTAAAATCACAATAGCAAAATAAAGTTGACCTTCTGATCACTGGTACACCATATTGATTTCATGTATTTCAGCCTTGCCTTAAAAATCAATAAATGCAAATGACATTGATAGAGTGGGTATAAATTATGTTGCCTTGCTTCTATTTTAAGCAGAAGTGCACGCCGTTTGAATCAAAATGAGGTTTTCTCATGGAATCTTGATTACCTGCATCTTCACTCGATGTATAGAAGGCACTGAAGCCCCCATAGGGCCTAGATCCATCCGTGACAAACACAACTCTCATTGTATTCCCTGAAGATTCGATCCAATTCCTTGTCATCACACGACTGCACAGTCTCTCCAGTTGGGGTGAGTCACTATTAATGCCATTGAAAACCTAATGAGGAGAAGTCCAGTCTTAGAACACTCTATGGCATTAAGAACGCCCTGGAGGAAAATGCTCTCAGAACCAGACTCACATCTTTCTAAGGAGACCCTCTGGGAGGGAGGAAGCCTATACCCTACATCTTACTTGCCAATTAATCTATCAACATGCATTTATTAAACACCTACTGTCTAACAGGCATTGTGTTAGCTCCTGGCCAGCAGCCAAGCCCTGGACAAATTTGTTCCTTTTGATGTCTCAGGATTGCTTCTGCAAAACCAGGATCATCCCAGAGTGTCAGTGTAGCATCCCCAACCAGCTAAATGGCCACTGTAGACTTGGCAGCCATAGATTCAACTTGATTTGATTCAATTCAATTTGACAAACATTTAATAATCTCTTCTTCCTTCAAGGCAATGTGCAAGGCACAGAGGGAATAAAAGTATAATCAAGATATGGTCCCCATTATCAGGACGAAGATCCAGGCCTCTGGCCTCCTCTGGTGCTACAGGGCCTTCTGCAGTACTCCAGAGGCTGCACCCAGACATCCTCCTCACTGCCACCTCCTGTGTCCTGACTAGACTCCCCTAAGTCATAATTTAATTCCTGCCTGCACAGGCCTGACAGGATATAACACCACCACCTGCCACGAGCCACCTTCAAAGGACCTCTCTCCAGCCAATGATTTTCTTCTTGGACTCATTCCTCATTGCTTAGCATACTACCATCCCTTCATACTCTTCCCTGCTAACTATCACCCTATATCTCTTTTGTCTTTAGTGGCTAAACTCCTCAAAAAGGCCATCTACAAGAGGTGCCTCCACTTTCTCTCCTCTTCCCTTCTTCTTAACCCCTTACAATCTGGCTTCTGACCTCACCATTTTACCAAAACGGCTCTCTCCAAAGTTACCAGTGTGATCTCTTAGCTGCCAAATCCAATGGCCTTTTCTCAGTCCTTCTTCTCCTTGACCTCTCTGCAGCCTTTGACACGTTGATCACTCTCCCTTCCCTGATATTCTCTTCTCTCTATGTTTTCAGATCACCACTTTCTCCTGGCTTTCCTTCTACCTATCTGACCACTCCGTCTCTGTCCTCTTTGCTGGGTCCTCCTCTAGATCACTCCCTCTGATCATAGGTGTCCCTCAGGGTTCTGTCCAGGGTCCTTTTCTCTTCTACCTCTTTCTATCTCCTCTTTCTACCTTGTTGATCTCATCAGCTCCCATGGATTTAATTACCCTCTTTATGCTGATGATTTTCAAATTGACCTTTCCTGCCCCAACATCTGATCTCATATCCCCATCCTCCTTTCAGACATCTTGAACTGGATGTCCAGTAGGCATCTTAACATGTCTAAAATTGAACTCATTATCTTTTCCCTAAATCCTTTTCCCTCCTACCTTCCCTATTACTTTGGAGGGCAACACCAACCACCCAGGCCCTCAGGTTCACAACCTAGAAGTCGTCCTAGACTCATGGCTACGTCTCGCTGCCCTGTCCCCATCCAATCTGTTTCCAAAGTCTGTTGATTTGATTTCACCTTTGCAACATCTCTCAAATATACTCACTTCTTTCCTCTGACAATGACATCATTCTAGTGTAAGACCTCATCACCTCATGCCTGGACTATTGCAATAACTTGCTGATGGGTCAAACTGCCTCAAGTCTCTGCCCACTCCATCCTCCAGACATTAAAGTGATTTTCCCAAAGCCCAGGTCTGATCATGTCACTTTCCTAATCAATAAACTCCAGGGGCTTTCTATTGTTTCCAAGAGCAAATACAAAATGCTTTGTTTGGCATTCAGAGCCAGAGTTTATAACCTAATCTCCTCCTACCTTTTCAGAATTTATACACCTCATTCCCCAATAGGTATTCTTCAATTCGGTGACACTAGCCTCCTAACTGTTCAATGAACCAGACACTCCATTTCTCAGCTCTAGGCATTTTCTCTGGCTGTCTCCCATGCTTAGAATGTTCTCCCTCCTGACCCAACTACTGACTTCCCCGACTTCCTTTAGGTCCCAACTAAAATTCCACCTTATACTGGAAGCCTTCCCTAACCCCTCTTAATTCTATTGTCTTCCTTATTTTAACTATTTCCTATTTATCGTGTATATAGCTTGCTTTGTATGTATTTGTTTGCATGTTGCCTTCCCCATTAGATTGTAAACCCTTTGAGGACAGGGATTGCCTTTTTGCCTCTTTTCATATCCCAGTGCTTGGTATAGTACCTGGCACATGGTAGGTATTTAAAAATGTTTATTGATTGATTCTCTTGCTCTCTTCTAAATCTTCTGCAATCTACCTTCCAACTTCATCATTCAACTAAAATTGGTCTCTCTACAATCATCAATTATTTTTTAATTGCCAACTCTAATGATCTTTTCTAAAACCTCACCCTTCTTGACCTCTCTGAAGTACCTGACACTCTTAATCACTCTCTTTATCCTGGATGATGTCTCCTATCTAGTCTTTGTGACACTGCTCTCTCATGATTTTCTTCCTACCTGTCTTTCTCTCCTTTGCTGATTCTTCCTGTAAGTCAAGCTCATTCACCATGGGCATCTCCCAAAGGTCTTTCCTAGATGCTCTTCTTTTTCCCATTTACCATCTTTCTTGGTGATCTTAGTAGCACTTATGGTACTTAATTATTATCTCTATGCAAGTTATTCTCAGATCTTCATACTTGGCTCCAACCTTTCTCCTGACCTCCAATCCTACATTGACAACTGCCTTTTGGACATCTCAAACTGTATGTCCTGTAGGATTCCCAAGCTCAACATGTCCAGAACAAAACTCATTATCTTTCCCTCAAAGCTTTCCTTTCTTCCATATTTCCCTATCATTGTCGAAGGCACCATCATACTCCTGGTCACACCTTGGTGACAATCTTGACTCCTCTAACACTTAATTTATATTTCCAATCAGTTGCTATATTTTGTTGTTTCTACCATAATAACCCCATTTGTAACCATCCCCTGTCATTCACCCACAGCCACCACTCTAGTATGGGCCTTCATCATCTCACACCTAAAAGTACTACAATAGCTTTCTGGTTAGTCTCCCTCCCCTCAAGGGTTCCCATCTTCCAATCCAACCTCCACCCAATTGTGAAAGTGATTTTCCTAAAACTCAGGTCTAACCATGTGACTCCATTCTCTTCAATTTGGTAATCTCCAGTGACTCCCTATTATAGTCAGGATCAAACGTAAAATCTATATTTAACATTTTAAAGCCCTTTAAACCTGGCCTTTTCTATCTTTACAGCTTTCTCACACTTTAGTCCCCTCCATAAACTCTATGATCCTTCAACATTGGCTTTTTTACTAATCTTTGCACACAACACCTCCTCTCCTAACTCCTTAGCTTTTTGCTGGCTATTCCCCATGCCCAGAATGCTAGCCTTCCTCATCTCCACCTTTTTTCTTCCCCATCTTTCTTCAAGACTTAGTTCAAATACCACCTTCTGTAGAGGCTTTCCCATTCCACCCCCCTCCCAACCACTGCTAGTGCCTTTCCTCTGATACTATCTTCCAGCCTCTCTCTCTCTCTCTCTCTCTCTGTCTCTGTCTCTGTCTCTCTCTCTCTCTCTCTCTCTCTCTCTATATATATATATATATATGCATGTATATGTATATGTATATGTATGTATGTATGTATATATGTACGTATATATACACATACACACATACATACACATATATTTTATATATGTGTATAATTGTTTACATGTATTCTCCTCCATTATAATATATAATGCTTGATAGCAAACGATGCCTTTCTTTATAACTTTAGATCTTAGCACAATGCCTAGCATATAGTAAGTGCTTGACTGGTTATTTTCAAGAAGTTTATAAATTATCCTACGAAGATTACATTTCCAATTAAATATGTCCACATCTCAGAAGTTTTATTAATATTGTGTCAGTACCTTTGATATCTAGATTGAATCATATCTTCTCTTTTGATGCCAGATGATTTGGAGCAATGGTATCAAATTCGAATAGAAATATAAGGTTCCTGGTGAGCCATAGATTGACTTACTTTTAAAATGTAATATTATCTGTGTTTTATCGTACTTTTATTTATTTTGGTAAATATATTCCAATAACATTTTAGTCTGGCCCCTGCTACATTTGGGAGTGTTACGGCTTCATTGTGTATTTGACTCCTCTGATTTGGGGAATAGTGTAACCCAAGTGCTCCAAGTACCTTTGAAATGAAATGTAGTTTGAAAAAAAATCAGTTACTCTCATTTATTCAACAACTGGTGTTTGATCCCTCTATATGTTTTAGGCACTGTGGGAGATGCCATGTTGTCTCACTATAAATGCAATCCTTTTATCTCTGACCATTTCTGAATGGACAAACTGTGTGTGTGTGTGTGTGTGTGTGTGTGTGTGTGTGTGTGTGTATTTATTAGATTGAGTAGATTGAGTTGAATTTCCTACTCATGGATCAGTTTGATTGATAAAAAGGATAAATTAAATCACACCAGTTAGTACTCAGCCCATAGTTATAGAGTCTAAAGTAAATTAGACTGTGGACAAATAAGAGTATTATTTGAGTAATCACTGGAAATGCTCTTCACAACTAGGCCAGCTGTGTTGCTGCTAGGGCCCAAAATGTTGAACAACCTTGAGAAGGGCATTAGAAGCAAAGCAGTGTATATTTTCCTAAGTATGTGCTAAACCCTGGGATAGCTTTTGCAGCCCTGGCTCCCACAACTCAGTCAAAACAAGTGGATAACAACCCAATGAAGGACAGCCAGAATAACGGTAACAAAGGGGTGTCCATAGTAGTACATATCAAAATTAACCAGGATTTTTTAATCTGGCGGGGGAGGAGGGCATGAGGGGAGTGTGAAAGAGGATATTATTGAAGTTTATAAAATAAACAAATCATGACAGAATGAATGTGGGAGAGTAAGTAAAGTTGTTTTAGTTCATATAAAAGGAAAGATCATTTTATAAAATGTGTAGCAAATTTGTGAAGCTTGTTATCTGGAGGAGGTAAAATGAGAACATTTTTAAAATAAACCCAAAATGTTTACTTAGGATAGACCTACAGATGATAGACCATAAAGGGAAGAAGCTGGGGATGTTTGCGGCACTTTTCATTCCATTTAAGATTGCTGTTACAAAAAGCAAGTTTGTTCTCCCATGAAACAATCCCCCAGTGTTACTGTTAGATACAAACTACTGAGATAGATGGATCAATGGTCTGGGGCAAGGTATTACGGAATTTTCAATAATAAGCTTATGTTGTGATTGAGACCCCCACTCATCTGTCTGCTGCCCCACGACTATATTTCCCTTTCCTTGTGTGTATATGACTTTTAAAATCTTTTGCTCTTAAAAATCCATCATAGTTACGATTCTTCTAAGTGTAGTGACAGCTGGTAAAAATTTATGTAGAAGATACTTTTTTTGCAGCCTACAGTGAGCTCCATCCTTGTGAAATTCAAAGAATTTGATAGAGATCCAGGTATACAACATGAATGATATTTCTGAACAAGTTTTCTGATCATTCTGTTTGCATCAAGTGCTACTGTTATAAAACACATTCCCGACCACTCCAAGCACTTACTGTCACATATTCACTATCACACGACTGATGGTCCTCTAGCCGCAGGTCGCTAAAGGTCAGATTAATCCGCCTTCCTTCTGGCACAGTGATCCTCCATTCGCACACTCGACTATGAAAATTTGCATCAGGGTAGTTGGGAGAAATCAATGTCCCAAAGTGTCCATATACATCCCCTCCACACTCTGTAAGACACAAACATTAACCTACTTAGATTGAAATGACCTCTTCTGGAAAAAAGGAATAACCAGAAAGGATGTCTGAGGTGATTTCATATTCCTGTGTTACATGATTGTTCAATGATCATTTGAGCATATTTCTGGTCATCTGTATTAACTCCATTAATATTGGCCTTTGTTATCATGGATAAAAATAATACTGACTGTATTTTTAACCACCATAACCTAAGAAGAAAATTTACAAGAATAATTGTAGTATAAGTCTTAAAAGACAATAAGAATAAAGAAGAGTAAGGCAATTATTGGATTATTCAAAGAAAAATGCTTATTTTGCCTGAATTTTATTTCATTCTTCATAAGTTGTTATTGATGTCATTTGTTTTTGCCTGAATTATCTAGGAAGATTATAAGGTAAGGCTGTTGAAAAATCTGAGCAGAACTCATATCTTTCTTAAGATGAGAATTATAATACAACTTACCTTCTATGCTGGTTTCAAAGACCAGTCTGAATCCTGGGGCACTGATAGATCCATCCGTGACAAACTTGACAAAAGCAAAATTGTTAGGTGTGTAAATAACCCTAGGAATGGTGTTTCCACAGTACCTGCCTAGTATATTTCCTGAGGAAATAAAATAGATGAAGAAGTCAATATTAGAGACTAAATCTGGAAAGCCAATTCCATTCACAGCTTGTGCATGCACAGTATAAGAGGTGTACCCTATAGTTACAGAGGAAGAGCTGGAAATCTTGGCCAAGGGAAGCAGAACAGGCACAAGTGACACTATATATAAATAGTGAATCAAAAACTTAGGCTGCTCCCCAAAGCTAAGGTATTCTTATTATGCAGGACATGAAGCAGAATAGGGGAGGCAACAGTCATGCTATCCTCAAGATGCTGGACTTGGAAAAGATCTTAAAGGCCTTTTAGTCCAAATCTCTAAAATTACAGATGAGGAAACCAAGGCACAGAAAAAGTGAAGCAACTTATACAGAGACACACAGTTAATAAGTTTAAACTTAAATGTGTGTGCTTAAGTTGGGGGTAGAGCTGGTTGTTAAATATTTACCAGCAATTCCCTAAATTGCTCTATAAACAAGACTTGAGCTCAGCTGGAGTTTAGCAGAAGGTTCCAGGAATGAATGGTGGTGTTACTGAAGAGTCTAGGCCTGGTGATTGGAGGCTAATAATAATAACAAAAATGATAATAATAACTGATATTTATATAGTACTTTAAGATTTTCAAAATGCTTCACATCCCCTCTGCCCTCAGGTATCCTGAATAAGGTGTCTAGCATCAGAGGACTTCATAGTAGGAAAACACCTTCTCCATCACTGATACTCATGGAGTACTTGCTCCATGCTATTTGCACAGAGCAAGATGGACACTGCTGTTCCATATGCGTGTGAAAGTGAACCCCCAAAAAAGGAAACAGACATATGCCACTAACCAGAAGCATCATTCTCCCGGATCTCTACAAAGTCTTTTTCACAGCCAGAAGAATTTTGAAGATTCAGGACTTCAAAGTGGAGCGTGAGATAGTGCCCTGATGGACCCTGGAGATACCACTCACATAGCAGATTGTCAGGATAAGGATGTGCAGGATACTGTGGGCTTTCAATAACACCATTCTGTCCCATGACCATTCCTCCACACAAAGCTGCAAAAAATAATAATAGCCTTCTCTCTGAGCCTCTTTTATGACAAAGTCTTTCTTGTTCTTTGAGTAATAACGAAGCCTCTCCTGTGTGCCTCTGACCAGAAATTATCCTTCTAGGTTTGGAACTTCCACATAATTTCTTAAACTTCTTAAATTTTTCTTACATGCTTAACATACTCTATTTTGTATTCATGTTGTTTGTGAATGAATCAAATCACCGCTACTAGGCTATCAGCGCCTTGACACCAACAAGAGTCTGACTCATCTTTGGGTCTCCCACAATGCCTGACACAGAGGTCTGCTCATAGTCAGATACTGAACAAATGATTATTGAATTGGTCAGGGTCCAAGAGAAACCTGCCAGATTCATGTTTAGGTGAGGTTTCAACAAAAGCATTTAAAAATCCCATTTCGAAGACACTAAAACTGACACCCAGAAGTGATTTTCAAAGTTTCCAGGGGCCAAGATGGAACTAAAAACTAAGAATGATTTTCAAATTTTAGTTGAATGATTAAAAAGCAAAATCTAAATACTGCTATACAGCTTAACTGAACCTAGCATCTGGAAATTGTGCTTCTGGTATTTATGAAATTAACTAATATAGTAATAGGCATAAAAAGCAGAAAATGGATTTAATTTTAGATTTCACAACCATAAAAAGATGTGTAATGCTCAAGAGATTTTTTTAATGGAAAACAAAGATAAAGTATAAAATGATATAAACAATTATCTATTTTTATAGTACTTGTTACAGCTTTCAGTAGTGAGGCAAAGACAAGCTCCATTAAGATAAGATCGAACAGTTTCATTGCCTTAATTTTACAGTGATTGTTTTTATATTGAGTCACAAACAATGTTGTTACCTATAGAGTACTTGGCCTTAAATCCAACATGGCTGGAGCTGTCATCAGATTGAAACCGCAAATAAACAACATCACCTGAGGACAACTGACTGCTGGGCAAAGATGATCCACAAAGCTTGGCAAGTACTGGTGCATTGGAGTCCCCTCCATCCCTCAATTCAAGATAATTGGAAGTACAGCTGAAATGGAAGAAACTCTCAGTCAATGCTGAATCAATCATAAAACGCTACCTTCTTTCTTTATTTTGTATCTGTTAAAAAAATCATTAGAGAGGAATAAAAATGTCCTCAAATTAAACACTTAGAAAGTTGCAAAAGAGAGAGAGAGAGAGAGAGAGAGAGAGAGAGAGAGAGAGAGAGAGAGAGAGAGAGAGATGGAGAAGAGGGAGAGGGAGAGAGGGAGAGGGAGGAGAGAAGAAGAAGAAGAAGAAGAAGAAGAAGAAGAAGAAGAAGAGGAGGAGGAGGAGGAGGAGGAGGAGGAGGAGGAGGAGGAGAAAGAAGATATTTAGCATGCATTGATGGAGAAACAGTAATGGATACAGTTGCCTCGTAACACTGATGAATATACAGCTCCCTTTAGACTACTACAGAATGAAATGAGACAATATTTGTAAAGCACTTTATAGCACAGGGCCTGGCATATAGTAGGCGCTTAATAAATGAATGTTCCCTTCACCTTCCCCTACAGTCCTGTGTCATGAGAAAGGATGCAGCATGTTTGTCAAATATTTCTCTTTTTTTAGTCTATGTTTTTTTATTTTTTAATAATTCAAATATCTCTTAATGGAAAATAATACGAATAAAACACCCTTATACCAAAAATTTGTATAACACATGTAATGATATAGAAATAAGGGATGTTTACACAATTTTCTTAACATTCCAGAAAATACAAGCTAGCTTCCTGATTGAATAATAGTTCTTTGCATTTTATTCTACCCCTATGATATCTCTTGCATCAGCCCCCCTTTGCCACCTTAACTCACCGTTATTACCTCCCTCCTACACTATTGTGGTAGCCTGCTAATTAATTGGTCTCTTTGCCTCTGCTCTCTGCTCTCTATAGTTCATACTCCCTACAGACACTCAAATAATCTTCCTAAGGCATAGGCTGATTATAGCATTCCTCTGTTCAAACTTTTCGAGTGGCTCCCTATTACATATGACATAAAACCTGAAACCTTGGCCTAGATTTTCAGGCTATTCACAGCATAATTCCAAACTGCCTTTTCCAGCCTTATTTCATATAACTCACTTTCATATACTCTATATTCCCACCCAATTAGATTGCCAGCTATTCCCTGGCCTCATCCTGCCATTTGCATTCACATCTTCCATGACTGTTATGCAAACCTTTCTCATCTCCTTATGTTGAGATCCTTAACTCCTTACAGGGTTCTGTGTGTCTCCCTTACCCCCACCCCCACCTCAGGAAAGCTGCCCTGATTCCCCAACCTAAAATGTTTTCTCTGTGCTCAAATTTTCACAGAATACTTTGGATCTTTCTTATACCCTTAACATATTCTGCCTTGTATTATGACATGTGTTTGTGTAATTGTTATGTTCCTTACATGACAGTTTATGGAAGGTAGCATAACATGCTGGAAAGAACTGTGAAGCTGGCATCTGGAGGAGCCTTGGTTTTTACATTCTAGACATGGGGAACATGTAAAAACATGGAGATGGGAGATGAGGAAAATCAAGAAAGTGAGGATGGCCGAAGCATAAGATGGTAAAGGGGCGCAATGTTTTCAGAAGTCTAGAAAGAGAGGAAAGGCCAGGATATGAAGAGCTTTCAACCCCGAATAGAATCTTATATTTGACCCCAAAGGTAACAGAGTGCTAGTGGAGTTGATTGAAAGGGGGAAGGGGTGGTGATATAGTCAAACCTACACTTTTGGAAAATAATTTTGCTGCCTGTGTGGAGGATGGGTTGGGGGGGCAGGAAGGACTTGAGGCAGAGAGCCCAACTGAAGGCTTTTGCAACAGTTCAGGCAAAATGTTCCAAGGTCCTGAATTAGGCTAGTGTCTGTGTGAATACAGAGAAGGGCACACACGTGAAAAATGTTGTAGAGAAAGCGTTACAAGATCTGGGATCTGACTAGCTATAGAGGGTGAGCTGGAGTGAAGAATGAGTGTCAATACTAATATTGCAAATCTGGGTGACAGGAAGGGCAGCAGTGTCCTTGACAGTAGTAGGTGAGTCAAAGGGGGGGGGGCGTTTCGAGAAAGTGCTTTTTGTTTTGAACACAGTAAGTTTGATATGCCTTCAAGACATCCACTTTGAAATATCCAATATCCAACGGGCATCTGGTGACTTGAGACTAGAGGGGAAGATACCATAGCTAGAGAGGATGATCTTAAAGGTGATCACTGAACTCATGAGAACTGATGAGATCACCACGGGAGGAAATAGAGAAAAGAGAAAGGGGCTAGCGCAAAGCTTTGGGAAACAACCCAAGTTAGTGAGCAAGTCATGGATGAAGATCAGCAGAGGAGACTGAAAAGGAGTGGTCAGATAGGCAGATGCTGCACCAAGACAAAGCAGTGACTGGGAGGAGAGCATATACAGGAAAAGGTGGTCGGTAGTGTCAAATACCTCAGAGAAGTCAAGAAGGACTAGGAGTCAGAAAAAGTCACTAATGAGGGCAAATTAGAGATCATTTGGTAACTATGGAGAAAGTTCATTTGAATGATGATGTTGGAAAACAGTTGCTGAGGATGTAAAAAGGAATGAAAGAAGAAGAAATAATATAGATGGCACCTAAAGTAGATGATTTCTCCAAGGGACATAGGAAGAGAGCTAGCAGGGATGGTAGGCTCTAGTGAGGGTTTTTAAAGTCTGCGGAGACATGAGTATTTGTTATCAGGGAAGGAACCAATAAATAGGAAGATACTGAAGATTACTACAGGGACGAAACTGGAGGCAGTCTGCTAGAGAAGATTGGAGCAATGCATGTAAAAGGTGTGATAAAGGGTACATGTAGAAGAACTGCCTTTGCAAGCAGAAGGGTCACCTCTTCATCAGAGACTGGAGTGAAGGAGGTGATGGGATATGGTATCACAATGATCTGCTATAATGCTTGCATATAAAAGCTGTTTAATAATTATTTGGATATATAGATCTGAGAACCTTTTATCAGAGATGTTAAATCAATCCATAAGAACAGATGAGAATATCCCAGAAGGGCAAAAGATGAAGGCTTTCAACCAATAATAACTTATCCAGCAAAACAGTATAATCCTATAGGTGGGGTGGAAAATTGAATAAAACACAGTACTTTCAAGCATTCCCGATGAAAAAAATCAGGACTAGAAACTCTGAGACACAAACACAGGAGTAAGAAGAAACATTATCGACCACGTACTAGGGCATAAAAACCTCACAATCCAGTGCAGGAAGGCAGAAGTAGTCAAAGCATCCTTTTCAGATCATGATGCAATAAAAATTATTTGTAACAAAGAACCATGGAAAAATGAGCTAAAAATTAATTGGAAACTAAATAATCTAATTCTAAAGAATGAGTGGGCCAAAGAACAAATCAGAGAAACAATTAAGAACTTCATTCAAGAGAATGACAGTAATGAGACAACATACCAAAACTAAGGGATGCAGCAAAAGCAGTTCTTAGGGGAAGTTTTATATCTCTGAATGCTTACATGAAGGAAATAGAGATAAAGGAGATCAATGAATTGGGCATGCAACCGAAAAAGCTAAAAGAAGAACACACTGAGTAAGAAGAAACATAAAAAAGGAAATTTCATCTAAACGGTTACAATGCACACAAACACACCTATTTGGTGTAGAGATACATTCAACTCAATAAAGGAACAGGAAGAAACAAAGAGGGAAAAGGTGGGGCTGAGAGAGAGAGTATATTTAGAAGACTAATTAGTCATAAGCAAAACAAATGCTAAACTCAGAGAGGGGTATGTGAATAGGATTTTGGAAGAAAATAAAGGATAAGAATCTATGACTGGTGCCTGGGTGGGGTGGGGTGGGGGGCAAAGGGGTAGAGTGGAAGTTGCCTACATCAAACACAAAGCTGTGGTGAGGAGCCTATTGCTACATGGCCACTTTGGGAATTTATCTGGTTTGATCACACATGTTAGTTGCAAGAATTTTGTTTTTCTTTTCTCCAAAGGTGAGAGGGTAGGAAAGAGAAAAAAATCTGAATTTTGCACATTGGAAAAATAAAATTCACTTAAAAAATAAATAAACCTTAAGGCATTATTTTTTTTAAAAGAAGCTATAGAAAGAAAAGAGGAGGCCTAATTGTGAGGAACCCTTAGAGTTAATGAGTTTTAAAATCCTGAATTGAATTAACAGTTAGCCACATTTATGGTTTGGTGTCCTTGTCGGTTTTTTTCTACACCATAATCTGGATATCATGCTATATGATTGCTAGTACTGTGTGTGCCACTGCTCACAAGCCATGCCATCTTTGTAGACCTCAATATCATTATCTGTTCAGCAAGTTTCATCATTTCCATCACAGAGATTGTGGGAAACTGAATAGGTAAAAGGCTATTAGGTGTTAGCTGACTGAATGGGACACTCTGTGTCTCTTTCTCTCTGTGGCTTTACCACAGGATGAAGGAGGTGTGTTTTCTCCCTCCCCCTACTCCCTGGCACTGCCCTCTTCTGACCCTTACAGACTTGAAGAATTTAGATGAATAGAAGCTACATTTCCCTTCAGTTCTTAGGCAGAATATGCTACCTAGCATGGAGGTCATAGATTGTTCTGGATAAGACAGAAGAAGGGCAACTCCCCAAGGCAGAGTGGGAAGACTGAGGGGTAGGGACGTACTTGGGGGATGTTTCAATATTAAATTGATCTTCAAACTGGAGCTTTACAAGCTTCCCACTTGGGACAGAGATGATCCAAATGCAATCAGCATGCAGTGGATAGTTGGCAGGGTAATTGGGCGAAGTCACGTAGCCGTCGATGTTGGAATCATGGAGGTAGATGTTGCCACCACAGGCTGTCAGGAAATACAATCAACAGGGTTACAGACCATCTGATGAAAGAGAAACTGTCAAATGACACAGATGGATGTTTTTAAATGGATTTATCCACATTTCCCGTCATATTTTCCTTTCATTTTGTATTATATTATTTTTCCTCCTTGGTGGGGCAGATAAATCCTGAGTTGCCAATGACGGAACTTTTGGAATACCACCCTGGCATTGGCCAAACTGTGTTCCGTTAATGGAAATTCTATTCTTGTTCTGTTATTCTTGGCACCAAAAAGCTGGCAAAATAAATTAGAGCAGGATCTTTTACCAAGCATGAATTAATATGTTTCAGTGGCTCTGGAATAAAGATGTGCTAAGTATACAGAGGGTTAGGGCTTTCCGCTAATTGCCCGATGATTGTTGATGTGTTCACAATTCAGGTAACCACAGTCTTATTCTTCAGGTGCTTAAGAGTTAAAAGTCCTATTTCTTTTTCTCCTGTGAGGACTGACTCCCTGGGCTTTGGTGAGGTTTTGAAAGCATATCACAGCACATGGCTGCACTACTTTGGGACTTCTCTGACTTCACCAAGCTTTTCAGCTTCCTCTTGTGTATAGCTTTCCCTCATTTGATTTTAAGGTCCTTGAGAGCTGTCCTTCTTTCTGTTTTTGTATTTTTATCTCCAATGCTTAGCACAGTGCCTGGCACATAGTAGGTACTTAATAAGTGTTTTTGACTCATTGACTATATTCACATACACAGATGTATAAAGTTAAATATACTTTATATATATGTAATATGCCATATATAATTCCAGTACATATATGTGTGTGTGTGTGTGTGTGTGTGTGTGTGCGTGGTAACGTGCAAGTATATGCATTAATCATCTGGCACTTCTTAAGCACCTACTATGTGTAGCACTACTAGGTGGGCAGCTAGGTGGCACAGTGGATAGAGTGCCGCACCTAGGGTCAGGAAAACCTGAGTTCAAATCTGGCCTCAAACGCTTATTAGCTGTGTGACCCTGGGCAAGTCACTTCACCTTGTTTGCCTCAGCTTCCTCATCAATAAAATGAGCCAGAGAAGATGGCAAACCACTCCAGTATCTTTGCCAAGAAAATCCCCAAAGGGGTCATGAGGAATTGGACATGAGTGAAATGACTGAACATAACAACAACAACAACATTATATACATAATTATATAAGTATATTATACATATTTAAATTTATACGACATCCATAGGACATTTCCTACAAAAGGAACGTTATTTTTAAAAGAATAACCATAAAATATGCTTGTTCTTTGAACATGGCTTTTAATTAAAGTTGAAAGAAAAACCAGGGACACATTGGAAGGCTGGAAGGACAGAGCAAAGAAGTCCACCTGAGGCAGGTTTTCTAGGGTTTGAAGTGATGTTTTAAGAGAGGTTGCAGACTGCTTAATGGGTGGATCGGGGTCAAAGAAGTATTAAAGGCATGGAAAGTAGCGGGATATGGAGGGAAATCTCTGAAGTTGGAGTAGGTCCTCTAGGTGAGTAAAATGGAGGCCTAGAAGGAGATCATGTTGTCTGGAAGGTCTTAAATGGAAATAAAGTAATTTCAATATAATTCTTAAGGCAACAGAAGTATTTGAAAGGGTTTGGAGTGTAGTGGAGAGAGGGAAGGAGGGGAAGAAATGGAGAACCTGTGGTTTCCTCATCAAAGTGTGGTAACTTCCCCTGCCATCACAGACTGGCAGCTTATTGTAATTTACAGCCTAGAAGCTGCCCGAGACACTGAGAGGTGGTTTATGGTAACACAGTTAGTCTGGGTCAGAGACAGAATTTGAATCCAGATTTTCCTGACGCCAAAGTCAATCCTCTACCTACTACACTATACTGTTTCTTAGGAGAGTAAACATGTTCAAAATATCAACCGACAAGCATTGCCAAGCATTTACAAGGTATCCAGCAATGAGGGCGACCACCCGTGAAGTGGCAGAATATTTGAATTCTCATTGTATATTCCCACTGGCCTGGAATCAATTGCCATATTCTAAATTTAATCATAACTTTAAATCAGAATAATATGACCATTTTGGAGGATCCATTATTGGTACTAATCAGAACCTAGCTGTAGTGAGTGAAACAGTAAGGCATAGCTGTGCAGAACATTTAAAAATATTATATAATTAGCAAATACCCTCTTTCTACATTGCCAGTGAGAATGCCTCTGTACCCACTGATCATCATTTTAGCAGAAGTGAGCTGTGGAGATGATTTTCCTCCATATAGCTCAATCTTTGGTACATGTTGTTTAGTTATTTTCTGTTGTGTCCAACTCTTCATGACCCCTTTTGGGATTTTCTTGGCGAAGATACTTGAATGGTTTGCCATTTCCTTCTCTACCTCATTTCACAGATGAGGAACTGAGGCAAACAGGGTGAAGTGACTTGTCCAGGGTCACATAGTTTTTGTCTGAGGCTGGATTTGAACTAGGCCTTCTTGACCTGAGGCCTGGCACTCTATCCACTGTGCCACACCTAGCAGAGCTGCACGCAGTAGGTGCTTAATAAATGCTAGTTGCAGGGCAGCTAGGTGGCACAGTCAGTAGAGCAATGGCCCTGGAGTTAGGAGGACCTGGGTTCAAATCCGGCCTCAGACACTTGACACACTTACTAGCTGTGTGACCTTGGGCAAGTCATCACTTAACCCCAATTGCCCTGCCTTCCTCCCTCCAAAAAAAAACCAAAACAAAACAAAATAAATGCTAGTTGCACCACTTGGTGCAAAGCCGGGCAACCTGGATGACTTCTCAGCTGTAAGCTGCCAAAGGAGGCAGACACAGTTCCAAGTCAATCTGAGAGGAGCAGGAAAATGCCAGGACATGTGAAAGGATGGTGATGATCCTATGCTCTTCCCAAGGGAGGCCACCATGTTCCCAAAGGAGTGACATTAATGAGCCCCCTAAGCAGGCAGGCAGCTCGAGAACAGCTCCACTGAGGACGCTGAAAGGTTCTCCAAGGCAGGGAAGCAGACAAGTGTAGAAGGTCCTGTGGGCTCCCAGTTCTAGGAGGGGAGATCACTTTTGCACAGTATTTAACTCTGGTTTTGGAGAATATCCAGGGAAAGTACATTGTAAGACAGGCTTAAAAATGGTTTGGTCTTGACGCCACTGCTTTTTGTCACCACACATTCAAGACACTGGATTCTTTGTTGGTTTACTCCCCTGAGGGACACAAAGAGTTACCATCTTTGCAGACAACATGGTGCCCTCTGTTCAGGTTTCCACCAATGTCATTTTCAAAGGTGCATTTCTTTATTCCACAAGAAATTACATAATCAATGCAATTAAAATTAAATCATTACAGCAGAATTAAATGCAATTATAATCAAATGTAATTGAATGGTGTTTATCATTTACTCTATAATTAAATATAATTGATAACAGAAAAGACCATATTCATTTGAAGAGAATATTTGCAAAGCGCTTTGCAAACCTTAAAACACTCTATAAATTCTAGTTATTATCAACAGCTATTATTTTATAGGACATTATGTTTGTATGATGGTTCAAAAGCAAGCCAACTGTAATTCCCGAAGCAAATAATTTCCATTCCTATTGCTATGAGCATGAAATAGAACTTGTTTACATTGTAAGGGAGCTCTGTTATTTTGTTCATCCTCTGCCTTTATATTCCATCTTTCTCCCACCCCACCCAAATGACCTTCTCCGTGTTTTGTATTTATGTGTTTTGAATGTGTAGATGTTGCCTCTTCCAACAGAACATGAATTCCTTCAGGGAAAGAACTTCCTAGTTCTCTGAGCACTTAGTGCAGTGCAAGAGACATGGAAGGCCCTCGGTAAGTACTTGCTGATGGATATGCTAAGCAAACTATCATGAGAATGTGGCTGGCTCGTGCTTTTCAGCACTAATACTCACCTAAACCCTGTGCCTCGTACTTGATCTTGAACCCCTGACCTTCATCACCGTTATCAGAAACAAAGTGGACAAACATCTGATTGTCTGTGGTGTAGAGAGTGGAGAAAGCATTGCTGCCACAGAAACGGCCATTTCCACCCCTGGGTCCCAAAGCGGGAGAAGAACTGTCGGGGCCATTTTTCATCTGGAATCACATTAAAAATGATAAGATATAAATGCAGTTTCCTCACTACAAGATGATGTGCAGGAGATATGTCATTTTATATCCTGAAAAAGGACACTTTGCCCTTTTGTTTCCAGAATATCATTCTTTTCCCATGAAGCTTTCAAATATGTTGGGAAGGAAGGGTAATTATTGTGTATCTAACAAGCAAGAGCACATAAGATAATAAATGTAAAGTGTTTTATAAACTATAAAAACATATATGTAAATATAGTGATATGAATATATAAATGTTAGCTATCATTACCATTTTCTGAATGATTGGTTTAAGAGCAAGAATGCTGATGACCTCACCACCAGATAGTCGCCATGGCTACACGAAGTATCTCCACTGCGAATCTCAAAGGGCTGTTCAAAGTGGACAGCAATGGTAAGACCGCTTGGAACCAGGATGTGCCAAGAACAATTGAGATTAGGAGGGTAGGCCTGAGGATAATTGGGGGATGTAATCACCCCTCTGCCTGCGTGCAAATAGCCACCGCAACCTTAATGAAGAGAAACAGAAGAGAAGAGAAACGTTTAAAGGTTTTAAAAGCTTAATTCTCGATGATAACCCAATTTTATTTTTTGAGAATTTCTTAAGGCCAACAAAGTCTAACTACTTAAAACCAACTTTGGGCATAAAGGAGATCTCTTTCCTTTCATAACTAACTCTTCTTTCATAATCAACTCTTCATAACTTACTCTAACCATTAAACAAATATAATGGTAAAAGTTCCCTGTTCTAAGCTTTTCAACATTCAATTAATAATGCAAAGTCAAGCTTTGAGTATCTACTCTGAATTTTGTCATTCAAAATGGAAGGCAAGCTCTATTGCATGGCCCATTTTCTTAATCTATTTTTTTGGTTTATGACTCTATCAGACTTTGCATACTTTGTGCGTTGTGGAAAGGTTCAGTCATATTCCACAAGCTACATGTAACTTTTCTAATGTTCCAACATCTCCATGCTGTCGGATTTGCATTTTATAGGAGACAAAGCCAATGCTTGAATATGGCAGGATACTAGTCAAAGTTTATTTTGGCACAGAAGGGCTTCTTGAAGGCTATACGCATCATGCATGAATGTTAGCAGGTCTTACCAGGTGGTAAAGAATTTGTATGCGGACCCAACAAAGGACTGTGAATGTCCTCTGAGAACTAGACTAGCTAAATGGAGCCAGACTCATCACCACCAGAAATCTGGTTACTGTGTGAAGAATTCTGGGTCTCAGTTTCCTCATCTGTAAAATGAAAACATCAGACTTAGATGGCCTCTAAGGTTCCTTCCACATCTAAATTTATGCTTCCATGAACTGTCAGCTCATGAAGATGGTCCATAGAGAGTGCCCACTAAAGGAATAATCGCAGAGTTGAAAACTGGCCTTCTACCTTTTCCTTATCCACTCCACTCAGGGTTTTAACAGTAGTCCCTCAGCCAGGTGGAAGATACTGATAAATTTTTTTTTTCAAAATCTTACTCTTATGAAAAGAAGCATTAAAGCCTGCGCCAGTTACACTGAAGTCAGATGTGAAATGGATGAACAGGTACTCCCCAGAGGATCTGATGGGTCCTGGCACTTCTCGCCCACAGAGAACAGCCAGCTCCTGTGCAGCCTGATTGTCTCCTACGCCCAGAGAAAGGAAGCATCGGTATTAAAATACAATTCCTTAAGACATCATTCAGTCCACATTAGAAACACAGCCAAACTGCTTCACACATTTCCCCAGAAGCTTCCTAATTCCTAGGAGACAAAGTGATTCTCAAAAGGAAGAAAAACCCTTGGGGTTACTTCATTTTGGCTCCAAATTGGGACAGTCCCGCCTGTCCCTTTATTTATGCTTTTTGAGAAAGACTTCTCTGACAGTTCCTGCTGTCTTTCTAAAAGAAAAAAGGAAGAAAAAAAACCCAGCTGGCAGCCAGTTCTTTCTGGCTCTGAAACTCAAAGGCAGAGGACTGAGAAGTAAAAAGGGGATGCAGTGCTGATGTGTGTTAATGGAGGCATCTGTTCCGCATGGCTTTTATTGCTTAAGGCTGGGAATCTAAGACCAAAAGAAAGATTCCTTCTTAACCTCAGATCCCATTACTAACCAAGTCTCTGAGATCAAAGACAAAACATGATACCGCTTAGATGGGATCACTCCTTCAGCCCAGACTTCCTTTTTCAGTGTTTTTGTTGATATTGTTGTTGTCGTTCCGGGGTTTTGGCCAGGAAGACAGCTGCAGGTTAAGTCATCCAAACAGCTGTCTAATGATAGGAAAAGCAATGCTGGGTCCTCTTCATGGGATAAGTCCCACCAGGTACAGAAAGCAAAGAGGATGTAGGCTGGCAAAGGGTGCCCTGTTCACCATTCCTCTTGCATGAAGGTCTTGTGCCAAGAAAACGTGCGTGAACGAGAGGCAGAGACAGGGGAGAAAGAGACAGACAGACAGAGACAGACAGAGAGACAAAGGCATTCCCCTCCTGGAAGTCTCTACTGTAAGCTTAAAATTTATAATCTTAGTGGCTCATCTTCTAGTTTGTTTCAGGAACAAAGGGAAGAAAACCTCCATTGATATATTTCATTTTGAATAACTGGCTCAATTTTTCTCCTATGCATTTCAGAAGCTGCTCTGTCCTCCAGTGGATAAAGAAGAGACATAAATCTCCCTTCCTGGTTTTCTAGTGACTTCACCAGTACCTCTAGACCTTGTTATGTCACCTCTATGACTAGAGACTCTAGACAGTGGAAGGTCCCAATATAACAAACCACAGAGGGCAGACGCTGGTCCTGCTTTCTGGAATCACCCCTTTCTCTCTCCCCCTGCTTCCCTCCCCAGCCTTGGTCCTCAAACCACACCTGTTTGGATATTGTATGTTTAGAATTATTCATGGATGCCAGGTCACTGACTACAGTGCAGCACATTGCCACCACATGGAGGAGAAAGGCTTAAAAGACTTCTGTAAACATGTGTGAGTGCTCACAGAATTGTATGTGTATTCCATGACCAGACTAGTGGGGTAGATAAATTTTTTGATGAATTCATTTCTAAAGTCATTTTCTCACTTGTAAAATGCGGTGATGAGGTGAGATTATCTCAATGGTACCTTGCCCATGCTAACACTTTTCATATATTGACCTCATCAAGTACAGTGAGATTTTTGTCTTATAAATGGGAAACTGAGGAACAAAAGAGGCCAAGGGATTTTTCCAAGGACTACGTAACTAGTGGGGTGAGAAGAGCCACAAACACGACCTGAGACCACTCCCTTCCAATCTCATCAAATTTTATATTCCTGACACATTCCCAGAATGTTTAGGTCTTTGTCATAGACAATATGTCATAGACACATGCTCCAGACAGCACTAAACAGCATTCACTTTGTTGACTGACTGTACTACTTTGGAAATTCTCTTTCAAACTGTAGGCAGAAAGACTACAGAAATAGGCTTGATCATTTATTGAGCAATCCTATGCCTTCAGGATAGCAACTCCTTTCTCTAAATTATTGAAAATTTTGCCTAGAGGAGAAGCCCAGTGATGTGGCTGGACCTATAATATCAATGGATTGGGAATCTGAAGACACAACCCCTCACTCTATCAACTACTACATGTGTGATCTGGGGCAAGTCGCTTAATGCCTCTGCACCTCAGTTTTGCTACGTGTAAATGGGAATAGTACAATACTTGCGACTGCCTACCTCATAAGACTGTTGTGTAGAGAAAATCAAATGTTTCTGCAAAGCACTGTATAATTACAAAGCGCTTATATGAACGTAAGCTGCCATTACCATTATAATTGCTATTACAGCAAATAGATTGCGCTCAGCCTTGATCATCTGATTTCTGATAGGAAAAAGCATCCATCAACCAACCATGGCTAGCCAATAAAATGTCAAGTCTTTCTATTTTCTCACCATCTCTGATCACGAGTTTATCGTAGGAGCATGACGAGTGAGATTCAATGTCCAGTGAAAGAATGTTGAGCTCCACAGTTGAATCTGGGGCCTGGATGACCCAACTGCAATCAGCTCCATTGTTATAACTTTCAGGCCACCCGGGAGAGAAAAAGAACCCTGGTGCTTCTCTGGTTCTTAAGTAACCACCACAGGCACCTGTGAGGAGAGGAAACACTGATTAATTACCTCCATCAGGGAAGGAAATGACAAGACTTCTGTCTTTGCCTTGAAGTAATGGCCTCTATTGAGTTAAGATAATCTAGTAGGAAGCATTGCTTAAAGAATATATTGAAATATTTGGAAAAAATAAGCCGACATCAATATACTAAAATATGGCAACTATTACAAGGAATAAAAGCATTTTATCACCTTATACTGAGAAGAAGAAAAAAAAGAAACATGGTTAAGGTCCCGGGAACACAATCTTAGGTTCACACAGAGAGCTGGAAGGACCATGTGACTTAAGAGCTGGAGCAGGAAGAGCCCTCTGGGGCTATCTAGTCTAACTTCCTAAATTTAGAGATGAGAGACTGAGGCCCAGACAGGTGAAGTGACTTGCCCGGGTCACACAGTCTGCGAGGGGCAGAACCAGGATTTTTCCCCTGTACCCCACTATGTTCCTGCCACTCTAGGCGGCATAGTCCACTTTTCTCCCAACACACCAGGACAGGAAGAATCATTGGCTGATGCCTAGCTTATAGTCTTCATCTTCACTCCACTCACTGACCTCCTACTGTCTTGGTGACCTCAGTATTCCCCAATATGGCCCTTCAAATATCCCAGCTTCCTCTTTCATCTACCTTGAATGCTCTGACCTCCGTATCAGCTTTAAAGGTGAAGTCACGACGTAGACCTTGCTACCACCCAAAACCACTCTACCCCCGAGATCTTCACCCTGAAGCTCCCTTTCCTGAGCGCAGCCTCCTCTCCTGTCTATCACAGGATCATGGCTCTAGACCCAAAAGGGACCTCAGTGATGATTATCTGGAGTTCAACCCAAATCAGTAACTTACCTAAGTTAACACGGGCAGTACTCCTTGGAGGCAGGATTTGAAACCTGGTCCTCTGGCTTTAGAACCAAGGCTCTTTCCACTGTTCCACGATGCCTCTCTTTCCCACTGCCTTACTCTTCTTAAATATGTTCTTTGTGTGACTGCCTGTAGGTAGCTTGATGGCCCAGTGGATGGAGCACTAAGCCCGGAGTTAGGAAGACTTAAGTTCAAACCCAGCCTCAGACACTTCCTAGTTGTGTGACCTTGGGCAAATCACTTCACCTGTGGACTCGGTTCCCTCAACTGTAAAATGGGTGTAATAGATAACACCTACCTCACAGAGTTGTTGTGAGGATTGAATGAGATATCATTTGTAAAGCGCTTAGCACAGTCCCTGGCACATAGTAGGTTCTTGATAAATGTTTATTTCCTCCCCTTCATGGTCAGAAGGACCAGAGCACTTTGGCTTCTGACCTTACCATTCCAATTAAATTGCTTTTTTCAGAGATCATGGATGACTTCCTAATTGTTAAAGATCTGAAGACCTTTTCTCAATTTTGATTCTGTTTGACATTTTTATAAAATTGTCCTAACCTCTCTGGGACTCAGTTCATCTGTAAAATGGAGGAAAGGTGGATCAGATGATGTTTCAGGTCTGTTCCAATTCTAAAAATCTATGCTGCTATTATTAATATTTCTGCCATTTTTATCATACACAAAATGAATAATTATGGAAAAGATAGGTGCTTGATATAATGAAATCTTTTGGTCATTTAAAGAAGCATAAAATAAGATCCATATAGAAATATTAACACAAGAGTACTCTCTACATATTCGTGAATGTTACTGCTCTGGATCGGCCCTGTTGATGTAAATGTGTAGACAGGGCAAAGTGAGAAAAATAATCATTTCTAAGGGTATGTGTCTAGTTTTATATTATATTATTTGTAATATTTATATTATATCCAGAGGTTTCACTCCCCTCAATTAAAAGCCATAATTACCTATTTAAAAGGCAACTTGAAATACTCCTGGAGAAATAACTCACAAAATCATGCTATATCCAGAGCCACAAATAGCCATTCTGTCTGTTTGCAGTTGGTCAGGCTCCTCAGGGAAAAACACAAAGGCTCCCAGAGCCCAGCTAGCTGAACAGACTTTCTCTGAGGATTTGAGGTGTCAGTGTTTGTTTGCTTCTTAACTTTAAGAATTTTAGGCTAATTTTATCCTGAAACATGAAGGTTTAAGACCAGCCAGTAAGTTATATCCCTGAACAAATTTAGATGACAACGTAGATCAAAAGGATATGTCTTTTTGGGGATTCTCAAGAGTTGAAATCGCAAATTTTCAGAAATTTCTGAAAAGTTTCTCTGTATATAAGAAGGTTTTATGAATGCCAAGTCCCCAATTCACCTTGAAAAACCTAGAAACTACCTAATGCACTAAGGTATGTGTACAGACATGATTATTTATAGAACCTAGAGCCAGAAGGGAACTCTGAGATAATCATCATTTTATAGACAGGTAAACCGAGGGCCAGAGAAACTCCACCCCTAAAGCTTTTTGGTCTGACTGGCAAGTCCCTCCCCAAACCTTCCTTTGGGGAAGTGCCTATGCGGCCCATTATGCTCTTTTCAGACCCAGACCATGCCACTATGTCTCTATCTTTCCCTCCCCCTTTCACCTGCCTTTTATGTACTGCTTTCCTCCACTAGAATGTAAACTCCTTGAGGGCAGGGACTGTCTTTCTTCTAGGTGGTCCAGAAAATAGAGCATTTGACCTAGAGCCAAGAAGACCTGAGTTCAAATTTAGCCTCTGATTCACTGGCTATGTGATTCTGGGCATTTAACTTCTGTTTACATCAGTTTCCTCACGTGTAGAGATAATAACAACACCTGCCTCCCGGGATTGTCATCATCACCACCACAACCATCATCATCACCATCACTTAGCACAATGCTTGGCCCATAATAAGTGCTATAAAAATACTAATAATATTAATAATAGCGAACATTTATATGGCATTTATAATGTGCAAGGCTCTGTGCTAAATCCTTTATAATGATCTCATTTGATCCTTACAACAACTCTAGGAGGTAGGTGCTGTTATTATCATCATTTTTTAGATAACAAAACTGAGGCAGACAGTAGTTAGGTGACTTGCCCAGGGTCACACAGATACTGTGTCTGAGGCAGGATTTTAACTCAGGTCTTTATGACTTCAGGTGTGGCACTCTATCTACTGAGCCTCCTAGCTGTCCCTAATAAATGTGGTATCTATCTATCGATCTACCCATCCATCTAACAATCCCTCTCTGTCTCTGTCTCTGTCTCTCTGTCTCTCTCTCTCTCTCTCTCTCTCTCTCTCTCTCTCTCTCTCTCTCTCCCTCTCTCTCTCTCTGTCTCTGTCTCTCTCTCTCTCTCTCTCTCTCTCTGTCTCTCTGTCTCTCTCTCTCTCTCTCTGTCTCTCTCTCTCTGTCTCTCTCCCCCAAGCATATCAATAACAGAAGCAGTCCTCTTGGTTCTAAAGTGAGTGCTTCTTCCATAGTATAGCACATTACCTGTTCAATGTACCCAAGAATATTTGCACACAAAAACAATATCTATAGATACAGCTTTATAGGCACACTTGGTCTTGCAGATTTGAATACTTGATAAACTCTTTAAAACTTTGGCTAATGCGTATATCTACCTCTAAAAAATAAATTCACTGTATTTCTTTTCAGACACAAACCTGTAGCAACGGTAGGCAGAGGTTCCATATCAGATTCTACTGCATACCATTCCAAAAGAAATCCCCTTCCTGAGATGGAAGCATCTGAGATGAACTGAAATGTGATAGAATTTTGAAAGGAGCTGAAGGAAGTTGTGTCCGTCCCACAATAGGTTCCAAGAAGTCGAGAATGAATATTGGGACCATCACGGATCTAGATGGAACAAATAAAAAAATTACAAAATACCATTGGCTTTAGACAATTTTTATCTTTTTTCATAAAGGAAAAATAAGGGGGTGCCTATTTTATAAATAAAGACCCTTGACATGGAGGAAAGGAGAAGAGAGGAAAAAAAGGAAGAGATGGCAGGAAGGTGCTTCATGGTGATTTACATGTGCTCAGAAGACTGAAAACAACTTTAAAGTCTCAAAAAAAAATCAGAGACTGACCTAACAATCTGTACAGAAAAAACTAAATGGATTAAATGTGCCTATTATATAGACCTGTACATGCAGTTGAATTGGTTCAGTGGTTCGTATCTCTGGGACAGACACTGCAAATAGAAATTTGTTAGGTTTAAAATTTACTAGGAGAAAGAGAGCTGGCAAGATTGTCTGGAAAATTGTGCAATGTTTTTTGATGAAAGTAAAGCTGCTCCCTGGCACAAAAGTTCATCTTTTAAACCCAAATGCTTTCCCAGTGACGTCAAATGACTTGGAACACCTTAATTGTTGAAGAATCAAAGTGGTTAAGTAAGAGGCAAAGGAAAGACACACAGGGGTCTCTATTTAGGCTGCAATATAGTTCTTATTAAATTTTAAATATTTTTTACAATTACATGTAAAAGATTTTAACATTTATATTTAAAAAATTTTGAGTTTCAAATTCTCTCCCTCCCTCCCTCCTCTGAGATGGCAAGCAATTTGATATAGGTTATATATGTGCAGTTATACAAAATATATTTCCATATTAGTCATGTTGTGAAGAAAGCACAGACCAAAAAAAAACCCAAACCTCAAAATAAAGTTAAAAAAAACTAAGCTTCAATCTATCCCACCAACTCTTTCTCTGGGGATGGATAGCATTTTTCATCTTAAGTCCTTCAGAATTATCTTAGATCACTGCATTGCTGAAAATAGCTAAGTCATTCATAGTTGATTATCATAGAATATTGCTGTCACTGTGTACAATGTTCTGATTCTGTCCACTTCACTTTGCATCAGTTCATGTAAGTCTCATCATTTTTTATAGCACAATAATATTCCATCAGAATCATATACCACACTTGTTCAATTTCTAATTTTTGCCACCACAAAAAAAACTGCCACGAATAATTTTACAGATAGGTCCCTTTCCTTTTTTTCAATCTCTTTGGGATACAGACCTAGTATTAGTATTGCTGGATCACAGGGTATGCACAGTTTGATTGCTCTTTTGGCACAGTTCCAAATTGCTCTCAGAATGGTTGGATCAGTTCACAACTCCACCAAGAGTTCGGTAATGTTTTCATTTTCCCACATCCCCTCCAACATTTGTCATTTTTCTTTTCTGTCATTAGCCAATCTGATAGGTGTGAGGTGGCACCTCAGAGTTGTTTCAATTTGCATTTCTCTAGTCAATGATTTAGAGCATTTTTTCATGTGATTTTGGACAGCTCTGATTTCTTTGTCTGAAACTTACTGCTCATATTGCAATATATTTCTAATGATGACCTATGTAAGGAAGGGGTATATGGTATATCTTAAAGGAAAAAAAAATACAATTAGAAAAAGAGATGGATTATTCATGTAGCACTGCCCTGGAAACCATGAGATCTAAAAAAAGATCTAGAAGAATGCCTGTAGTCCATTGGATATATCTCTAATGGAGGCTCTGTCAGAGAACATGGATGAGAAACCTGCAGATGAGAAAGCTTGGTTGGGTTGAACCAATGAGTTAAATACCCCCTTCAGTAAGACCATTGATCCTTGTAAGGATGGGAGAATACAAAAGACATGGCTACACTCTACAGGAGAAGCCATACATAGAGGGACAAGGCAGTTGGTGAAAGTTCCTCACTGCAGACTTCGATTTAATAAACGAACTTGTAGAGAGAGGGCATACAGGCCATGTCCCATGCAGAAGATTTTTGAAGGTAAAACTGAAGGGAAACTGAGTGGCTCTTTGCTGTATTTTTTTTTTACTTTGTATTTGTGATAGTCAGACACCAATGTGGGTGCTATTCTCAGGTACACTTTATCTTCATTCCCTTATACTACTGGAGTTTCAGGGACAAATGGAAACATAGCAAAGTTCTAAATCTTGGAGACTGGCCCCCTCAGGAACCCTGAGCCCAAGTCCTGCCATCCTAGTAACCCATACAGCTGCAGCCAGGAGAATCAACCCAGTTTTATAGCTCCTCCTAAACTAGTCATGAGTTCACTGCATGTACACTGAATTTCCAGGTTAGCTCAGAGAAAAACAGAGAAAGAGAGATTGCCAACCAGAGATAGACCAGTTTAGAAAGGGTTTCCATATTTGGGATGAAATAGGTCTCAGGAACAAATGGAATATAAAATCTATGTTTTGTGCAGTATGTGTGAATGCTTCTCCTTTTACCACATTTTATATATTGTAATTAAATTTTATTAGGAATACAAAAATTGGATGGGAACAACTTATTGACAGCTGTAAAGGGAAATGAGGGAGTGGGAATGTGAACAGAATGATTTGATTGGTGAAGACACAAAAGCCTCTTAGCCAGTTTCAGAACCCTGCCTAGGCTAACACAGGCAGTACAGCCTTCAGATGAATGAAACCACTCACTCTGGAGATCTTGATTCAGATGAAGAGGCAGCTTGTTTTATATTCACAGCATCCCATTGCCTTTTGTTGTTTGGCCTGGATCTACACCTCGTTTGTTGTTGTTTGTCCTTCGTCCTGGAAGAGGACCAAGGACACCAGAAGGGTGATATCTTGACTTTCAAGTGAATTGGATTTAAGTGGGACCTATATCTGGTATAGGTCTAGGGAATGTCTAATAAGGATACCCCTCATACTGATGCAGATTGGCACCCACTCTGTGGTTAGAGTCTAAGAGAACTTCCTGGGAGCACTGAGACATTAAGTGAATTGCCCAGTTCTCTTTGCCAGGAAGAGCCAGTATGTTTAAGTCATCTCCAGAGGCATACACTGTTATTATTTTTTTAATAGTTCAGCAGGATAAAACTTAGATAACCCAACATGAATGAGTGATGATGTAGCCATCAGATACAAATATAAATTAATAAAAAAAAATATACATGGCATTCTTTTCCAAATATTTGCCACTGAGGACAATTCCCCCAAGTCATTTCTCCTGGGGAAAAACAGAGTGAACAAAGTCAAGCTGTATGAAGTTATAAAGGTGAGAGAATTGATTTTCACTCCCTACTGGCCCTATACCTCATTTCCACATGTGTGTTTGTGTATAGGGGTATAGTGATGCTCAGTAGTGATACCATTGGGTGTTGAGTTAATCTTGCCGGTTATCCAAGTGCAAACCATACAGCACCACATTAATTTTTCCGCATTACTGTGGAGTGTTTACTACACCCTTCTCTGTGCTTTTTCCTACCCCCCTCATTCCTCCCCCACCCTTCAGGAACTTCTTTACATGATTACTGAAGCCCCTAATTGTGACAAAACAAAATGAGAATGCAGGAGCAGGCTGCTCAGGGAAAGTTGTGGGGTTTGTTGTTTCTTTCCACCGTCGGATGGGAACGTCTGCTTTGTTTTTCTGGACTGACGTTCATTGGGTGCCCTCCTGCTCTTATTCTCAGTGAGCCCAATCTTCCACACTGTTTTCAAGTGGATAGTGCTGGATGCTTTGAACATTCTTACCCTTCGTACACACAGCCTTGGTTTCTTTGGCTACAACTATTTCATCCCAATCCGTAGACTATGGGTGCTCAGGGATACTCACCATAAACTTGTCAAAATAGCAGCCAGTGGACTTCTCTACGTCCATCTCCAGGACTGTGCCTCGGATAATTTGAGAAGAATTCACATTCACCGTCCAGCGGTAATTAGAGTGATGAGGGTAATTTCTGGGCCATAATGGAGAAGCAATTTTCCCATGAGTTCCAACAATATTATCATTGCCAAATGCTGGGGAGAAAGAGAGGGTGGTAAATCAGTCGTCCTTAGAACAGGTCTCTAATAAAAAAAAAAAGAAACAAAGAAAGAAAAGGCAAGGGATGCTGAAAGGGATAAACTTTTAATTGACTGTGGTTCCTTTATCGGATGCTGAAGAAATACTGCCTTCCATTGGGTTCCTGGGCTGGCTATTAAATCTTAGGGAAAAGGGTACTGTTGTGAACAGAATGTTGTCTCCTCCACTGTGCTTGACGACTCTATGTCAAGAGACTCTGGCTGTATGCCTGAGCTCAGTCTCCATCCCTTAGGGGAGCAAGAGAGACATGGACTCACTTTCTGCTTGCAGCTGAGGACCACAGGCTTTAGACCTCAGAGATAGATCAGTAAACAAGCATTTATTAAGCTCTTACTGTATTAAATCATCTAGCACAGAGGTTCCCAAACTTATTTGACATACCATGCCCTTTCAAAAAAAATTACTCAAAGCCCCCCTAGAAATCTTTCTTTAACCGTATAACATTTTTTTAATTTGCATCATTTCAAAAAAATTATATATTTTTTTGAAATGATGCATCCTTAATTTAATGATTTATTGTAAATTTGCAGGCTTTTTTCCTGCACTGAAATTTCAATATTTTGTCATGTAACCATATAGTATCATACTGTAAACAAGTCATTACATGCACATATTCCTGCATGCTGTACTTCCCAACAATGTGCTACATGCTCGCCTGCCAACACTTGCTTGTTAAGACCAATAGGCGGACTTGACCACTGATCAGTTACAACTTGCATTTTGTGTGTTTATTTAGAAAATAACGTAATCACTGCAACTTGTATACAACAGATGAAACATGTAAGATCAATTTTTCAAAATTTTCTTTTCTTCTTTCCTCTTGCTCCCACTGCCGCCTTATTTTTATTCAATGCCCCCTCCAATTGCACCTGGGGCTACTACCACCCCCAGATCGTTACAGTGCCCCATAGGGGGCGGTATCGCCCACTTGGGGAACCTCTGACTGGTCTACTGTTAGATCATCTAGTCCAAATTTGGCAAAGAAGAAAACTAAAGTGAATGACTATAAAAATGATAAGAATGGCATTTCGATAGTTTTAAGATGTGTTCAATGATTTACAAATATTACCTCGTTTTATCCTCAGAACCATCCTGGGAAATAGGCGCTATTGTTACCTCAATTTTACAAGTAAGGAAACTGAGGCAGATTGGAGGTGAAATGGCTTGACCAGTCTCACAGCTGAGGCTAGATTTGAGCTCAGGTCTTTCCAACTCCAGGTCTAATGCATTACCCATCATACCACAGAGCGGCCCAGACTTGCTTAAGTCTACACAGGCACAGGCGGACTTCAAGCCCAGATCTACTGACACCAAATTCAGTGTTATTTCTACTCTGCCTTTGAACAAAGCTAATAAAATTAGAGATCTCAATTAGCACATGGCCTCCTTTCATTATGGGAGGCACTAGAGCACTGTGGATGCAGAGTCAAAGGGACCTGAGTCTGTCTCTTACCACCAGTATGACCTTGGGTAGGTCATTTATCTCCTCTGGGCCTCCAGTCCTTACCCATAAAGTGATGGGCTTAGTCTAGATCCCTTTTAAATCTCCTTCCAGCTCTGAATATATGACCCTACACAATCTCAGTTTGAAAGATTCTAGGAAATAGATGATCAAGGAAGACACGGTTACAAAAGAGGGAGTTTGGGCACCTAAGTTGGAAGAGCATCCTGCTGGCAAACTATCTGAGCATCCACAATGACTCAGAAGCAAGGTATCATTGTTAATAACAGTATTGTTAATAATTCATTTAATAATTAATCTTTAATCATTTCATTAATAATTTACATTCAGTTCTCCTAGTTCAAAGGGTGTGGAACTACAGCTCTGCAGACCTGGATGAACTGAATAGTTTCATAAGCACAACCAAATCAGCATCCCATCCTAGTATATTGCTCTTTGTTCTACACATTCTCATAAAACAAAATGTATTATATACTCTTAAAAATGAAGTCGAAAAATAATAAAAATAAAATCTTGGGAAATAGTAAAAATGATAACCCTGGAACTTTATTATCCTTGAAATCTAATTCACTTCCTTAAGTATGCCTGATGGGGAAAAAAATCGGAGTACCATGTAATTCCTGTACAGAAGAAATAGGATTATAATTTAAAGGAACGATGACTCTGGCTGAACAGACTACGGAAGATGTTTCATTCTAATGATGAATGTTAATAATAAGTTAGTTTGAGGAAAGCAAGCTAAAAACTATCAACATATAAACTCTACTTACTATGGACAAATGCGGCCTGAAAGCCCACGCCACTGCCTGAACCATCTGAGGCAAATTTGATCCACAGGACATGTCCAACAATTGAGGTGTAATTGAAGGATGAAGAGTGTCCACAATAGCGTCCAACCAGGTGCCCTGTGGCATTTCCTTCACGGATCTCTAAGTAATCTTTAGTACAGTTCTCACTTTCTTCTAATTGGAAGGTACTGGTTTGAAAGAAAGGATAATCAGATTAGTCCTACAAAGCAGACAGAAGCAATTCCTATTTTCCTATTTCAAACATTCCTAAAGTCCTATTTTGGGCAATCTGTACAAGCTTCTTGGAAAAGCATCTATCATTATATTATTTAATTACTAAACATACAAATGAACCCATGAGATATAGCTGGAATGTAAGGTAGAGGTTATGAGGAGAAAGGATGAATATAAAGAAAACTGAAAAGTTAGACAAAATAAAAAGTAAGCTTCTTGAGGATAGTATCATTTATTCTCTAATTTTACGTGACTCCCAGTGCCTGGCATAGTTATTTATACCATGGGTGATGAATATGAGCTAAAAGAATCAATGCCTTGGGAAAGGGAATAGCGCCAAGGCTCTGTTTTGTTTCTTCCCTCTGTGGGGTAGACACCATCAGTGATAGGTCTGGAACCAAAAGGACGAGACAGAGTATGTTGTTTAGATTTGTTCTGTCAGCTATTAGTTCCAGAGGGAGGTGAAGGGCACGTTTTATGAGTTAGTTGGCTACTCTGGCCAGCAGAGAACAGTTTGAGCTGACCTGGTGCTTCCCAAAGAGAACCACTGGTTAATGTCCATGGAGACACTAACAAATCATAGACTTCCCTCTCTTGTCATATTGGTTATTAATATTAGTCTATCACAATAGAGATGCCTGTCTACCTTTTAGCAAGTGATGGTTCTTCACCTGCCACATCACAGTGGGTATGATCTAGGTGGTACTCTGGCCTTCCTTATAAAGCCAGCCTTACGTGGGCTGTATCAGACCACCAACTGTGAAATTGGCCCAAGGTTTTTTTCCTGCTTCTCTGAAAGCAGCAAAGGCGTGAAACTGAGATGCTTTAATCTGCACAGGGGACAGGTTAATTGAAATGGACCAAGCAAGCTACCTTCAGAAAACTCCCATGTGTAGCTGACAAAGACAGGACCACAGCCACTCTGATGAATGTGACAGGTGTTGGCTGGCCTTCTTAAATACAAGAATGAGGAAAAGGTAGGCCTAACATCTGAACTGGAATCCCTTGGGAAATGGTGGGTGGGAAAACACCCAGAACACTCTAATTAGTCTAATTAGACTAAAAAAAAGTTCGAGTTCTCTTTAAAAAAAAAATAACTCAGTTTTAGGATATATGTGTGTGTATACATACATACATGAGTGTAATATATATGTGTATGTTTGTATAAGTGTGTGGTATGTATATATAGTATGCATGTATATGTATATATGTGTGTAATACATGCATGTATATGCATAGGTGTGTATAACACACACTTATACAAATATCCTAAAACTTAGTTCTCTTTTTTTTTCTCCAAAGACAACTTGAACCTTTTTTAAAAGTCTAATTAGAGTCTAATGGGTGTTTTCCCACCCACCATTTCCCATGGGACTCCAGTTCAGCCATTAGGTCTACCTTTTCCTCATGCTGGTACTTAAGAAAGCCAGCAAACACCTGTCACATTCATTATTAGTGTGGCTCAGGTTTTATTTTTTAAGAAAATATCACTCATTCTCCCTATATGCTTTGCTCGGGTCCCTTGTTAAAATGCTACACAGAATAAAAGTAGTACAATCCCTACTGTTTCTCATTATAAAATTTCACTTATTCTTGAACTCAAACCAATCATATCTGCTTTTCCACAGCACATTATGATTGTAAAAATAGCACATCCAGGACATTCCTTAAGTATTTTTTGTACAAAGTACGTTTTTCTTCTTGCAGACTTTTGTTTCTTCTCATTTCTTGCTGATTCTACCATAGCTTCCTCCTCCATTTTTTTCTACCCCACCCCAACTGACCGCAACACTCCCATCCCAATGTTTTTTTTAATTTTTAATCTGATTCATATGTTTCTAGTTCACACAACCCATAATGAACTAGATCCAGCCGCCCATCTGGATATACTTCAGTGTGATTCAAAGTTAACCCTCAGGCCCTTCAATAAAGACATTCTTCAGTAATTAGCATCCACAATATTGTGCCTTTTGCAAAATAAATTTTGTTAAACCAAACTCTTAACCCATTAGTACAACACAAATGTGAAGACAGTTTTCAAAAACATTTTTTTTTTTGCTGTGCAACAGCTTCTGCTTTGTATTTACGAAAGAGTAAAATGCAATAAGGCTTTACCCCCTTATTCTTAGGGGGAACTGAAAGTTTAAAAATCAGAACAGTAATGCTATTTAAGTTAGTTTCCTTCTGTTCAAGTGGAATTCTTATCTTTAACTGAAACAGATAAGCACAATTGAATTCAAAAAGTTTTAGAGATTAGTACTTAGTATTAACTTTGACATTTTCTTAATTTAAGGGCAAATGACTAAGAAACAAGGATTGAATCTCTCAAAAAATACAGTGCTTTATGAAAATTACAAAAGTAGTGGATAAAATCAGGATTTCA